>NC_054379.1:110310140-110425140 GCF_017654675.1 Xenopus laevis
CCACTGTATCGTTGAGTTGCCATATGTTAGGAAATGTAGGGGGGAAGGAGAGTACCCCCAAAAAAAATTTGATCACCCATAAAAAAGTAAAAGACGCCACCGTTTTTTTGGGACTACTCTATTGCACTTCGCCTGGTCTGAGTTGGAGAAGGCAAGTCTGGCGCAAGAGGTAACGTACAGTAAAATGCGCAAGTTAGTGAATTAGCATAGTTACGTCCCTTCGCCATAGCGTCCCTTCGCCATAGCGCAACTTCGCCTGGTGTAAGAGTGCGAAGTAGCGCTAGAGTAGGTACTTAGCTAGTGAATTTACACCAGCACCCGTTAGTAAATCGGGCTTCGCGCTTTAGTGAATTTGCCCCATAGATTCTATTATAATGAAATAATTCACATTTCCTTTTCCTCTGTAATAATAAAACAGTACATTGTACATGATCCCAACAAAGATATAATTAATCCTTATCAGAGGCAAAACAATCCTATTGGGTTTATTTAATATTTAAATTTTTTTTTTTTAGTAAATGTAGGAGCAGATTTATCAAGGGTCGAATTTCGAAGTGTAAAATACTTTGAAATTCGACCATCAAATCGAAATACTTCGACTTCGAATAAGTATTTTTCACTGAATTTGGAAATCCTGCGATCGAAGTAAAAACGATTAAATCGTTCGAATTGAACGATTTGAGCGATTTTAGCGTACGATCGAACGATTTTACTTCGACGTGTAAAGAAATGGTTGTAGAAGGTCCCTATAGGCTAACATAGCATAAATGTATGGACAACATCCCCTATGATTAGGAGCATGTTCTATCACTGGTATCAAAAATTGCTTTTATTTATTTTTAAGGATTTCATTACTAGAAATGGCACCAGATTGCGAACTGCTATAAGGAAGGAGACTCAGGAGCCTGACTGAGTATATGCTAAATTTTTATTCACTTTCTTTAATTAATATATGGAGATCGAATGGTTTTGTCACAGGTATTAAACACTTTTATTGATTTAGTGAACTATTTTTTGGGGACTTGATGGACTTACTTAAGGACGTTTGGATTTTTTGCATAATATGCACAGGAATATGATTTTTATCTTTGTTCTTGCTTTTGTGATTGCTGCTTTTGTCTTGGGGTGGGACCTGTTATGTTACATGTATGTTGTGCATAATGTATCTCATGTCTTTTAAATGATGATATAGATAGAAGAAAAGCATTTTGCTTTTTTTTTTTTTCATTTAGAAATGATGATCACTGCCCAGGTCACTCTTTACTTGATATTATGGGGCAAATTCATCAAGGGTCGAATACCGAGGGTTAATTAACCCTCGATATTCGACTGGGGAATGAAAATCCTTCGACTTCGAATATCGAAGTCGAAGGATTTTGCGCAAATACTTCGATCGAAGGAATAATCGTTCGATCGAACGATTAAATCCTTCGAATCTAACGATTCAAAGGATTTTAATCCAACAATCGAAGGATTATCCTTCGACCAAAAAAAGTAAGGCAAGCCTATGAGGGCCTTCCCCATAGGCTAACATTGAGTTCAGTAGCTTTTAGGTGGCGAACTAGGGGGTCGAAGTTTTTTCTTAAAGAGACAGTAGTTCGACTATCGAATGGTCGAATAGTTGAACAATTTGTAGTTCGATTCGAAGACAAAGTCGTAGTCGAAGGTCGAAGTAGCCCATTCGATGGTCGAAGTAGCCAAAAAAACACTTCGAAATTCGAAGTTTTTTCTCTTCTATTCCTTCACTCGAACTTAATGAATGGGCCCCTATGTGTTATGTTTTGGGTAGCCGAGGATGAGTAGAGTATAACACTGCTTTATTAGCAGGCTTTCATGCAAGCATTACACAACAGTAAGCTTAAACTCTAATACTCTCAAACTGTACAGAAAGTCCTGTGTATGCACAGTACAAGTCCTGTGCACAGTGACTCCTGCAGGCCATTTGTATAAACACCACATATTCCCCCTATAGCAGGAAAGCATTTGGACAACTATAATAACGGCAATAATAAAACAGAATACATATTAAAGCAATATTATGCATCCTTCACATCACATAGTCCTTGGTCCATGCAGGTAGTTTTCTTATTCTCTCAGTATGCCTTATAGGTTCACTTTCTTCAGGCCTATTACAGTTGGCAGCAGGAGTAGGAAAATGTCCTTCATCAAATGGAGCTTCTCCAAAGTCATATCTAACAGGAGCAAGACGACTTGCATTCCATATGCATCCATCAGACAGTTCATATGTGTATGGTCCTCGCTGCGTCTCAAGACTTCAAGAGGTGTAGTAAATTTAGATTGTCCTTGTTTCAGTATACCTGATTTCTTAATTCTAACTAAAGATCCAGGCTGAAAGTGTACTTCTCTGGCACCACATTTTCTGTCAGTATAAGCCTTGTATTTGGCTTGGGGACGTTTTACAATGTCAGCAGTAGATGATTTTGTAGGCACAGTATTTTGTGGAAGTTTGATGTCTACAACATGTAACTTAGTGCGCATCTGTATGCCATGTAATAATTCAGCTGGAGATGATTGGGTTGTTGCATGGCACGTTGCTCTGTAACTATGTAGGAACTCTGTTGTAAATACTTTCCAAGATTTCCCAGTAAGATTTGCTGTCTGTAGTGTTTCTTTCAGACTTCTGTTGAATCGCTAATTTTTTCCATTTGCTTGTGGATAATACACTGAAGATTTCCTATGCACAATATTCCTCTCTCTCAGAAAGGATTCAAACTCATATGAAACAAACTGAGGTCCGTTGTCTCATACTAACTCCTTTGGATTACCTTCTCTGCTGAAGACTGTAGACAGAAATGTTATTACTGTAGCTGATGTTATATGAGAAACAAATGCAATTTCAGGCCATTTACTGTAATTGTCTATCAAGGTTATAGCAAATCTACAGTCTATAGGACCGACAATATCAATAGCAAGTTTTTCCCATGCTGAATCAGGAAATGGTACTGGCTGAAGTGGTGGTGTATGTGTGATAGCTGTTTTGTCATGATTCTGACAAGCTTGTGTAACAGCGTTGACATGGTCAGGGTCAGGCAATAGTCCATCTTGTGAGATTATATGACCCAGAAATTACAGCTGAGTTTGTTTGAAGTGGCATTTCGAAAGGTTCAGTTTCAGTCCGGCAGAATCAATGCATTTCAGAACATTTTTTAGGTACTTGTCATGAAGAACCATAGTTCGAGCGTAGAAAATTATATCATCCAAGTAGCATTCTACACCAGGTATGCCATGAAGTATAGAAGACATCAGTCTTTGAAAACAAATCGGTGCTGAAGCCAGTCCATAAGGTACTTATCTGTATACAACCAAATTTATATACTATGTGGTGTCAGCTGATCTTTCCAGCTGACACGGGAGCACCCATTCTGATTAGAAGAAAGGAGGTTCTGTCTAAATTTTTGGAAAGGGTTTTTTATAGTGAGAGCTGTGATGTGGAATTCACACCCAGAATCAGTTGTACTGTTTGATACATTAGATAGGGGTTGGACGGCTTTTTAACAAATGAGGGTCCAAATTATCCTAGCAACAATAGGGCACCAGTCCTATCAACAAACTTAAAAACAACTACACGTTTAGGTAAGTGCAGTACTTGGTGGAGCAGCAGGCTATTCACCATTTTGTGTTCTACTTTATAATAATGTAGAATAAACTATAATAAACTTTGAACCGCTCTTTGTGTGGAAAGACTGTACAAGGCAACAGTTAACTAATTAGATCAAAGTACATTAGGGGGCAGATTTATCAAGGGTTGAATAGTAAAGAAGAATTTGAATTTTCAAGTGTCAAAATTCACACATTTGAATTTGAATCCCCCTGTTCGAATGCCACCTAAAACCTGCCGAGTTCATGTACAAGTCAATGGCAGAGGTCCGTTGAGCCATTTGGAGACGTTAATAGCCTTCCTGAAATTTGGGGGGTTTGTTTTGGAGAAAAACATGCACGAATGGAATACGATTTGAATTTTCGGGTTGGAACCATTTGACGAATATTAGCCATTCAATTTTTTTCTTAAATAAGTTGATTTTTGAGTACATTTGAATTAAAAAAAATTCACATGAATTCAGAATTCAACCTTTGATAAATGGGCCTCTAGATGTCAGTGGACATTGTGGCTTGTAGGTCAACAACAGATTAGAGAGTACCTATTCATCAACAACCACATGTATTTAAGACAGAATGTGGCAGGCTCAGTATGTTGCTATGGATAGGGACCCATACATGTGTAAAGTTTCAGTTTGTGGTCCTAGAGCCTACCGCAAGCCCTATAGTGATTTACTAAATGGCTTAACAGGTGGAATAATTTTGTGGTGTCTGTAAATCTTGGCTATAGGGATCTGGTATCAGATACATGGCTCATATAAAAGGATTAGCAAAATATCCACATTATTCTTAGCCCTGAAAAAAGCCAATATTAAAGGGATTCTGTCATGATTTTTATCATGTAGTTTGTTCATTTATAAATTACACTGTTTACACTACAAATACTTCACTCTACAATATTAAATTGAATTCCTGAACCAACAAGTGTATTTTGTTACTTGTATGTAATACTGGTGTGCAGGCACCATCTCAGGTCATTTTGCCTGGTTATGTGCTTTCAGAAAGAGCCAGCACTTTAAGAGGGAACTGCTTTCTGGCAGGCTGTTGTTACTCCTACTCAATGTAACTGAATGTGTCGCAGTGGGGTTTTACTATTGAGTGCTGATCCTAGAGCTACAAGGCAGCTGTTATCTTGTGTTAGGGAGCTGTTATCTGGTTACTGATCACTCCAACTTGCAGTAAAGAGTGACTGAAGTTTATCAGAGCACAAGTCACATGATTGGGGGCAGCTGGGAAACTGGCAATATGTCTAGCCTCATGTCAGATTTCAAAATTAAATTTACAAAAATCAGTTTGCTCTTTTGAGAAACAAATTTCAGTGCAGAATTTTTCTGGAGCAGCACTATTAACTGACACTTGTCCTAGTGACATGAAATGCATCAGGCGAGAGATGACTATATAATAAAGCTTCAATTTTTAATTTACTATTTTTCTGGTCTGATCAATACATGAGTTTGCCAGTATGCCGGGCACCAACATTTATGTTTTTTCTTTAATATTTTGACAGATACATTTTTATTTTTATGCCATGCTTGAAACAAAGAAAATTCGGCAAATAAGTATACGGACGTGGGTCGTATTTCAGTCAACACATGAAGAACATCAACAGGGAATATTAAAACTACTATTTCAGTAATGCATAAAATATGTGTGTATGTATATGTTTTTTCCCTGTATAAGCATTCCAAAAAATACATTAACAGAACTGATAGGGAACAATATAATTATAGGAAACAATTGCCACTTACCAATCCCTTTTCCAGTGCACCCCATCAACATACTCACACCATATCTTGAGTTGAAATGGCCACAGCCCAGATTTATTGACAGCTATTCAATTTCAAAACAGTATAAAAGCCTTACATTAACAGCCAATTATTATCATAACAATCCTCGAACGATCGGAGTTCCCCATCTCCAGACCTGCCACTAGGGTTGCCACCTGGCCAGTATTTTACTGGCCTGCCCGGTAAAAATGATGGTTGATCCCAATGTTATTAATAGGGAAAAAAGATAAATATATAGGAAGGCTGGTATTTTTTTCCAGAAAAGGTGGTAACCCTACCTGCCACTAACATTTCAGATCAAATAAAGTAGTAAAAGAACAGACCAACCAATGTTCTGCCCCTACAGCAATCATACAAAAGTTATGTCCTATCAGTGACAGTCTCCCACTGAAAATCGTCTGATCTTCAATACATGCAGAAATATTATCGGCAGGCGTCAAAAATCTTTTAACCTGGCTGATCGACCAAATTACAGATTTCCATGGTTGAAAAATTTGTTATTTATTTAATTCACCATTGGGTCAGTAAGCAGCAGTAAATCAGAAGGTTGGCCATATATAAGATATAGAACCTCTGGGGAATTACCTACTGTCAGGACTGGATTTGTGGAAAGGCCACAAAGTTTTGGACCTAGGGTGTGAAATTGTTAGGGGCAGCAAGCAGGCTGCAGGTAGCATTATGTAAATATGTGTATACAGGATATTAAATCACATTTATCGGATCGGACATAGGCAGAGAATTAGTATATTTGTCAGGCACATGGAGAGCAAAGTAATAATGTGACCTTACTGGTGTACGCAACGTTTTGACATCACTCCATGCACAGCCAGACAAATATACTGTTTACCTATGTCGGATCAGATTTTTTTTTAATGCTATTTAATAAAGAGCGACAGGTGGGGGCCAAAGCAGCTGGACCTAAAGGGGACAAGAAAGCCAAATGTGGCCCTGAAAATTCAACCTTTATTAAAAATATACTAATGCATATTAGTATATTGGAGGGAATCATTTAGTTGAACAGAGGGTATTTGTAAAATTACAATAGTTTAGAAGGATAATGTTCCTCTTTCAAAGCATGAAAAATTAAGAGCTGAACAAATGTAGCTTGGCTGGGCAGTTTACCAAGTGATTTATTGCTTTACAGTTTGTGGATCTCTTGAGTAAATCATTCTGTATTGTAGAGTTTAGTTGGCGGGTAGAATGAAACATTTTACTTTTTAAGAAGACTCAAAACCATTGATAACTGCAGAGCTTGCATAATTATTAATGTACATCTGAAATCATAGTCAGGCTCTTACTAAAAATAAGAAATTGTTAAACCAGCCCCTAAAAGGAAAATGCGGCTTGTTTAACACTCCCAGTATATCTTAATAGCTCTGTTTTTATATGTTGTCTATACAGGAAGCAGAATTTTTTCTGCAGAAAGAATGTCAAGCTCAGAGCCCTACAGCTGTTGTAAACTGTAGTTTCCAACTTCCGTAGACAACCTTTGGGAATTGTACTGTAGAACACACGGAGGGTTTAGAAAACGAACATGTATGAAGTCTGTGGAACCAAATTGACTTGTTAAATTTGACTTCACATCATGTTCATCCAGCTAGTATTCAGTGAAGGGGTTAACAACACCCCTGTTAAAGGGTCAACAAACCTTAAAGGAAAAATATACCCCTCAAACAATGTATGTCTCTTTAAAAATATATTGCATAAAACAGCTCATATGTAAAACCCTGCTTCTTGTAAATAAACAGTTTTCATAATAATATACTTTTTTAGTAGTATGTGACACTGTGTAATCTTATATAGAAAACTACCATTTTAAAATAAGGGCCGCCCCCTGGGATAGTATGATTCATAGTGCACACAAACATACCAAACAAACTATACTTGTTAGATCACATGAGCCAATTAACAAAGTTGTCTTTTGCTTTCACACTTCTTCCTGTTACAGTTAGAGTTGTAGTTTTTCTGGTCAGGTGATTTCTGAGGCAGCACAGCCATAGTATAGTAATTTGCGCAGTAACGAAAATGCCAAACGCTAGCGAATTAACGCTAGCGTTCGGCGCTTAGTGAATTTGCGTAGTTACGTCGCTAGCGAAAATTCGCCTGGCGTAAGGGTGCGAAGTAACACTAGTGAAACTACGCCAGCGTTCGTTAGTGAATTTGCGCAGTAACGAAAATGCCAAACGCTAGCGAATTAACGCTAGTCGGCGCTAGCGTCGTAACTACGCAAATTCACTAAGCGCCGAACGCTAGCGTTAATTCGCTAGCGTTTGGCATTTTCGTTACTCGCAAATTCACTAACGAACGCTAGCGTAGTTTCGCTAGTGTTACTTCGCACCCTTACGCCAGGCGAATTTTCGCTAGCGACGTAACTACGCAAATTCACTAACTTGCGCAGTGTACTGAACGCTACCTTTTACGCTAGACTTCCTTCGCCACCTCAGACCTGGCGAAGCGCAATACAGTAGATAGGGATTGTTTAAAAAAAAGTCAAAATTTTTTCTAAGTCCCAAAAAACGCTGGCGTGTTTTCTACATTATGGGTGATAGGCTGAAAAAGATCGAAAAAATTTTTGGGGCTCCCCTCCTTCCCCCCTACATTTCCTGACTCCTGGCAACTTACCTAGACAGTGGGCACATGTGTAGGGCAAAAAATAATTTTTATTTGATGATTTGAAGGTTTTCTAGGCATTTGTAGTGCTGATACGTATTCCTCCATTGAAATTTGAATTTCGCGCCGTATGCAAATTAGCCTTCGCTAGCAAAATGGATGTTCAAGGCAAAAGATGTAAAAGAGCAATACTTACTTAAATATATATATTCCAGTTTAATAAAATTCTTTAAGATTCTTTAATATGCCACTTAATCTGATATAAACTATCTGTTGGTCAAGTGTTCATTTTGGGGGTATGGTTTTCCTTTTATTTCTTTACCCTATAGATTTGCCTAATGAATATTAAAAATTAGTTTAATTTAGATTTTTTTCCCAAAAAGTACAATACATCATTTTTAAAAAGTACACTTTAACATAAAGGTATCAGTAAAATGCCCTATTAAAATGTAATGTGCTGCATTGCATCTTCTGTTTCATAAAACATTGGATTCTTCCTCTTCAGCATTTAGACTTGGTACACATAGGGGGTCTATTTCTTATGCAGTGTATATAAACAGTGTAAAAATTCACTGCACATCGCAGCAAAAAAAAAACCTCATACTTCTGAACAAATCTGGCAAGCAGCTGCTTAAAAACACTATGGGAAGCTATGGTGTTCAGCTTTTGCAGCTTTTTACGCGGTTTTTCCTAGTGCAACTTCTGACGCAAATCACTTGCCGCTTCAATTTTCCCCATTGACTGACCATACTGTGCATATCTACCGGTACTCGTAAGGCATTTATCTGTTTGGCTGTAGATTTCCATTCATACGTTTAATAACACACAGTATTTGAAACGTTTCATGACTCATATGAATGTTTTTATCAGTGGTGAAAGTTTTCAAGGTTAATCCAAGTTCAGTTGCTTTAGACTTACTACTATATACTTTTTATCAGTGTAAACCAGTGCACTCTCCTATGAAATCTGGGAATGTTAAGAGGTATACATATGAATCAGCCAGTCTAAAAAAGTATCAGTCCTAGGGGTCTATTTGTATACATTAATATTTTAGATGTAATACTATCAAAAGCTTTACTGAAATCGAAATATATGACACTGTCCTGATCTAGTTATTATATGCATTCACAAATTAGCTTAGCATAAGTCCTCCGTAAAACACATTATCTTAATGTGTTAATTCTTCCATAACATTATAAATTCTGGCGCTACGCTGTACATTGTTTCATACATTGAGTACCCCTATGCCTAGTCATACAGTTGATGCTAGGTGCTACAATATCAAATAAAATTATATGGCATCCAGACCAGTGCTTGCATTGAGGCAAAAAAAATGGAAGGCTGCTATGTGAATAAGGCAGGGGGCACAAACCCAGCATGATTTATATTACTTTTTTTAAATCTGAATTTTTTATTGTATATAGTAATTAAACATGATTAGCAGTAAAACCTTTAGCTTCTAACAGCTAAAGACAAGGTTTACATTTTACACTGTATTACTGTGGAGTCGCAAGTGGTATTTGGGAAGGACTGATGATTTTCAAACATAGTAAATCATAGAAATACATTGTTCAAAAAGAATTATTCAAATACAGGAACTCTACTTTATAGTAACAAGAAACATCAAATTCAGAATTTTATACCTAAAGGTAGTCTTCATATTAAAGGCAAAGATCCAAAAGACCTCTCACTTCAATAAAAAGCTAGACAGATCTCCCCCTCTACTCCCCAATCTCACCCTCTCTATAACAGAGTCCAGTCGTGCAGGCAGTTCGAGGGTAACCAGGCTGGGTAACCAACAAAGGTGCGGGCTTGTTCCCTCCCACCCTTGTGGTTCTTTCAGTGTTTACATTTTTTTGGGAAGATTTGGCACTGCAGTGACGTCACTTCTGGGCACTTCTTGTGTCCCTCGGGTCAGAAGGTTAGTTGGCCTATTGCAGGTCGGGTAGAAGAATCGCACAGGTCAAATTGCGGGTACGGGTCTGGTACTGGTTTCAGAAAATGGACCCGTGCAGGACTCTACTCTATATTTTGGAGCTGAAAAAATTCTAAATTTCAAGAAATGTAAAGCCCAATACAGTGGGCAAACTTCTCGACTCCCAAAAAAAAGACAGAATAATGTTAGTACCCATTAGATCCGCCTTAATTAGCCCATTGACCGTAAATTGTGAAAAATATTGTCCTTGTCTTCACATAACACTGTACTGGAATTCAAAATAACTGAAAGTCAGTTTATGGGTAACCGTGGATGACAGCCTCTGTGGTCGCACTCCACAGTGAAACAGGGGAAACCCCTGCCAGCACTGATCTTTCTGCTGCTGAACAGACAGGGTACCTTGTAAACATCAGAGGGTAAAGATCAGAGGAAACAAAGAATAAAAAGATTTTACCCATTGTCTTCTCCTAAATTAGTCTTTGCTTCGCCCCTTGTTTGCCCAAAAAAACAAAAACCTCAAAATACAATACAATTAAAAGATAACTTAATTTCACTTGGCCCTAGTTTGCACAAAAACTGTTTCCTTTTTTTGTCAAGTTGGGAAAGAGGCAATCAGAAAAAAATTCTGGGAACCTCCAATGGCACCAAAAAATGGACTAAAAACGAAAGAGTAATGTTTGTACCCATTGGATCCTCCTAAATTAGCCCATCGTTTCTAAATTGTAAAAAATATTGCCCTTATTTTCATATAACACAATGTAGAGTCTTGTGCGGCTCCATTTTTTGAAACCCGTACCCGACACCTGCAATCCGCAACCTGAATTGTTACCAGCTACCCAACCCGCAAGTACTTTATTCGCAATCTGGACCCACTGACCATCAAGAATCAGGGAGTGCTGTCATTGTAAACCAGAAGTGACATCATCGGAAGGCATGATCAGAAAAAAAGGAGTAAACCAGGAAGTGCTGTCATTGTAAACCGGGAATGACATCATCGGAAGTTGGCATGATCAGAAAAAAGGAGTAAAAATTGCTATTGAGACCTGCGACCTGCAGAACCGCCGTCCCGCGTCTATACCGGAAGGTTTTTGCGGGTAACCCGCGGGTACCCAACCCACTGCAGGACCGAAAAAAAGGTGAGAGGCTTTTGAAAGCTTTTTCTCTGAGAGTCATAAGTGAATGTAAGTGAAGAGGAGGAGGCTAAGCTCCTGATGCAAATAGAAAAGGCTGCTAGTTTGGGTAAAGAAATGATAATGGGGGATTTTAATTACCCAGATATTGACTGGAGCAACAGTACTGCCAGATCACTTAATGTGAACAAGTTTCTAAACTTGTTGCATGACAATTTTATGGCACAGGTTGTTGAGGAGCCTGCCAGAAAAATGCTTTTCTGGATCTAGTGATCTCTAATATAGCAAATGTGCAAGTCATTGAACCCCTGGGTAATAGTGACCATAATGTTATATCATTTAACGTCTGGTGCAAAAAACAAATATATACTGGGGCAACAAAAACCATGAATTTTGGAAAAGCTAATTTTAGTGCCTTGAGGGCTGCCCTACACAGTATTGATTGGGTTAGGGCATTAAGTTTTCAGCTAAAAACACAGAACAGAAATGGTTGTCATTTAAAATGATATTAAATCATTACTGTTCGGAAAAAGCTTCTTCTCAGAAGACACGCTACGGCAGTTAACTTTCTTTTCTAGGGCAGCCGCGGTCAACACGCATGCGCAAAAGAGGGTCCGCGCATAAGACTTCCCACGGCGCTAACTTTCTTTTCTGTGGCAGCTGGGGGACCAGGCCTACTGAGTTTTTTCCCGATTTCCCGCTGGCCCACCGGGTTTTTTCCTGGTGTCCGGCCTAGGGTTGCCACCTTTTCCGGAAAAAAAACCCAGCTGTCCTATATGTTCATATCATTTTTCCCTATTAATAACATCGGGATCAACCATCATTTTTACCTGCCAGGCCGGTAGAATACTAGCCAGGTGGCGACCCTAGTCCTGCCGGCCCAGTCCGACCCATTATAGAACTGACAGGGAACCTGCAAACATCAGAGTTAGGACAAGAAGGAAGAAAGAGTAAAATATTACTCATGGTCAATTTCACCGATTATCACCCTAAATTAGTGCATATTCTGCCTCTTTGCACAAAAATACTTCGACCTACAATGTGAAAAAATACTAAAAATACAACTTCATTTCACCAAGCCCTAGATTGTGTAAAAAAAAAAAACTTTCCTTTTTTTTTTCTTGTTTTCAGTTCCCTGTCACAAGAGCTCTGAGCAGAAATGATAAAATACTTCTGAGGAAATATTGGGAAAATTCTAAATTACTTCTAAGGAAATACTGGGAAGTCTTTCTTTCTATAAAAAAAAAAAAAGTAGGAGGTGCGACCGAGAAGAGAAAAAACAAAATATAAGGGGAACATCGGCCGCTTCAGTTTGAGTTACGTAGTCTCTGCTCGCCGCTCCCACAGGGCAGGTAAGTGGTGCGTCATTGCGCTTACGTGCAGATGTGACGTTATCTCGCGTGATGAGACTTGCGGCGTTGGGATTTTCTGAAAGACAGGAGGAGGAAGCTTGCAGTTAACATCTTTGCGGAAGGTGTAAGTAGCGATTCGCGACTGCGCTCACAGCCAGCCAAACAAACAGCTGCAAGTTTCTTTTGTAGGAAAGGATCTCTTTAACTCTCCTTTACTCCTTCTTCGCTGAGGAGCTTTAAACGAGTGAACTAATACAGGCAGACAGTGCATGCTGCGGGCGTGGGTTTTGTCTTTTCAAACAACACTCTGTATTCAAAATGCATAATAAAATATAAAACAGAAGACAAGGGCAATGATGTTTAGCTTGAAGCTTTTTCTGTTCAACTACAACTCCCAGCATCCCCAGACAGTATAAAAAAACAACTTTTGGGAGTTGTAGTTAACATCTGGAATGCTGCAGGCGGGGCATCCCTGAGCTCGGGAGTGGCTGCAAACGCTACACTATATACAATGGATTTGTATTGAAATGTTAGTAACACTCGTACTACGTATGTTTGCCCGCTTCCACTAATCCTCTAGCCCTTTTCTCAGAGGAATTAGTCTACTGTTTTTTCATCTGTCATTTTTGTGTATTGTGCAAATGGAATTTATTCTTTTTAAAGACTTGCAGTCTACTGGTGTATATGTGTATATAATACACCAAAGTCATGAATATCTTGTAAATTATATCCTTATAAACGGTGAGTTCTGATGTCATCAGTTATAAACTATGAGTTCTGATGTCATTTCTGTCACATGACTCACTGAAATTTGTGTATTATAATAGTACCCCCAGTTGTAAAATATGAGGATATTAGAAGTTACCTCGGCCTTGTGTGTTTTATATGGTCATGAAACTCCTCGGTAACTTATAATATCCAAATATTTTACAAGAGGGGGTACTTTATTCACTATATATTCCCATTGCAGAAAGCACTCGTGGCAAACGAATTCATGTAGCAAAGTGACAAATCTGTATTCCTCCATATTCATAAAAATGCAAAAAAGGATTAATTCATCCCGGACCAGCACTTCCCTTTGTGAAATTGTAGATTTTTATTTAAATACACATATTGGTGTTCCAACGTTTCGGTCTCTGCTGAACACCAATATGTGTATTTAAATAAAAATCTACAATGTCACAAAGGGAAGTGGATGAATTATTCCTAACTGAAGACTATGTCTAAGCATTGACCTTGCACCCCGAAGATTACCAAAGCAGTGTGTGGACTCTTAACAAAATTTTGTTATATAAATAAATATTAAAAATTATATATATATATATATATATATATATATATATATATATATATATATATATATATATATATATATATATATATATATATTCTATCTATCTATCCCAGTGCTGCTGGTCTTTTTTTGAGATATATATATATATATATATATATATATATATATATATATATATATATATATATATATCTCAATCTTCACATAGAGCCGCACTCCATTATTGAATAAAGAAAGTCACATTTATTGCATAAATTCGTGTGCTTGGATGCTTGATAAAGGCCCTAAGGTGGGCCGTAAAGTTGGACACACAAATTTATGCAATAAATGTCGCTTTATTCAATATTGGAGTGCGGCTCTATGTGAAGATTTATATGTATAATTTGAGCAAGCATCCACATTAAATTAAATTATCCGGATCAGAGTGTGGCTGCCTACAAGTGATTATATATATATATATATATATATATATATATATATATATATATATATATATATATATATATATATATATATATATATATATATATATATATATATATATATATTCTTAAAAATGTCTCTTTTGATGTGATCAGTTGTAATCAGTGCCTAGAGATGCAATGTGTCACATGAAACTTGAGTATTATATTAAAGAAAAATCCCCTTATGTATAATATGAGGAAGTTAGAAGTTGTTAGCTAGTGTCTTTATATGGTCATAAACCTCTCTGTGACTCTTATCCTTACATTTTACAATTTATATATTGTATGCAGTAACTGTAGAAACTTGGGGCACAAACATTGCAATAAATATAACTAAACACAAATAGATTAAATGCCACATGCAAAGAGGTACAGGCATAAGAATATCTTTCCTGTAGACATTACAGTTACATTTTCTTTAATTCTTTGGCAAACCCATGGAACTATGTATATGGTATGATTTATTTATCTGTTATATATAATGTATTCTAAGGTCTACTGGCTTTCACACTTATAGCAATGTACTAATGTTGCATCCATTGTCTTTGGTTTGATCTAGTGTTTTATGTGTCCAAAGAAAATTGTTATGGCAGTGGCACACAGATTTGTCACTGCAAACCGTTAAAACCACGGGCGATAAATGTCCCTAAAATACATTCCCACCGGCAATAATGTTTTTCCACCAGCAGCACTACTTTGAGGGTTTATTGGTATATTTAGGTGGACCTTTCTGATGAGGCTTACTTGGTTTTAACCTTTCCTTCTCCTTTAAGAAGTAGATGAGCTTGCACATGGGCGTGTCATTGTGCTATTGAAATGCGAGTGATTGTGCTAAAACACAGACCTGAATGCTGGTGTATGCACACGGGCAAATAAAAGTGGAAACAACTTGAATATTAAGATATACTCCATTTTTTTCTGTTTTTCTTTATATGGTTGTTGTTGAGTTGTATATACAGAGTTTGTATTTGCTTTTGTTGCTGCATATAACAAACGTTGGTGCAACAAAATTGCATGTACCAGCCTAGTTCACATACTGTACCAAAGGGTTGAGTTGGGTGCTTTATTTGGTGCTTCTTTCAGCTTTAATTTACAATAAAACATAGATGGATAAAAGGAATTATTAAATAATGCATTATAGCAGCTTCATGGCACCAGTAAAGTTTCTATAAGTGTTCTAGGGGAATTGGGCTCATTAGTGTTGGCCAGTGTACATCTGTCACAGGTAGTTTGCTTTGGTTAGGATCTAGCTACTTTATTTAGAGTTAGTGCACTTTTTGTTTGGTGAAGAGGAAAGCTCCTTCAGCTTCATTGTTTGTGTCACAGGTTCGCAAGACAGTTTGCTCTTCCAGAACTAATCTTTTTTGTGGAATCACTACAGCATCCTGTTTCTCCATAACCTTCAAATAGTGCCATGTCAATTTGTAGCTTAGTAAAGCATCAATAATCCAGCTCATTCATTTGTTACACTTCAGTAGTCCACTCCCATGCTGAGGTCACTTATTTGCCTTTACCTGTAACACACCTTATAGGCACTGAATTCAGAGACGGGAAAATAACTCCCTGCACATGTGATAAGGAACAAAATATAATAGTGCAATGCATTGTTATGTAGTTCCAGCATTTTGTCTGTAAGCTGTGGCGTAGTTGTTACAATTTGTAACATCAATGTTTAATTATTCTGTTGGGTGCAAGTTAAGAGCTATAGGTTGGTTAAGTATCTATAGCAGAACCCTGCTCCAGGATCTTATGTTTTCCCAGATTGACTATATTGACTTAAATATTTGCAGAAATTATTAAAACTGTATCTATTATAACCTGTTTTGCCCACAGAAAGGGACTATTATAAATTGTACTTTTTGCTTACTTCATGACAAGCAAGTCCTGTTCAAAGACTCTGGTGCAGGGGTAGGGAACCTGCGGCTTTTCATCCTGCTTGCTGCGGCTCAGTCTTTCGGCTTTGCCTGTCAGGTCATATTTACAGCCCTCGCACCTGCTGGTGGCTTCTTGAGTGCGCGACTTGTTTCCTTGAGAACATAGCATTCTATTGTCTTTTGTGATACAGCGTGTGGAGAAGATAGGGCTATTCAGTGTTTAATTTATTTCAAAGTAGCCATGCATATACACCATGCACTTCTGTTTGTTGTATTCTGTTGTTGTAACAGTTAAAATTAAAAAAAGTTTATAAGCTGTGTTATGTTTTGCTGCTCCAGACTATTTTTCTTTAGTGTGAGAGGGGCAAAATGGCTCTTTTGATAGTAAAGGTTGCTGACCCCTGCTCTGGTGTTTCGGTCTGGAAGCTCAGTAAACCTAGTTGCATTCTGAACTGTTAAAATTTGCTACATTTAGTTGATACATTTCTCAACAGTATCTTTGGAATATAGCAACTATTGTATCAACTCTAACAGCTGCCTTGAATGAAACTCAGGGATTCAACTCAGCAATTTAAAACCATAAGGATCTAGTTGTGTTTTCCACGAAAATTTGAGTCAAGTTGTCAGTTCATTCATGTTCATTCGAGGTATAAAAAACTCTTAAGAGTTATTTATCAAAGGTTGAATTTTAGAGTCAGCAACCCGACCCCCCAACTGAAACATTTCAATATTAGAAATATAAATGAGCACAAATAGAAAATAGAAAGTAATTGAAAAAAGTCTTTATTTCTGGTGAACTGTCTGAAAATATGTGAACTGAAAAAAGTGTTTGAAGTTGAACATCCCCTTTATCAAGATTAAACAGTGTTTGGAAATATTCTTAGAAGCCACTAATAATAGTAGATCAGGAAAAGCTGATGGTTGGGCTTTCTTTTCTTCATTCTAATGCTTAAAATATGATTTTATTCCGAATACCAAGTTACAGGAGAAATTACAGTCATGTATAGCCATGTGTAATAAAAGTTTTCCTAGCTACAGTTACCCATAGGAGCCATAAAGATGTTTGCTTTTAAAGTGGTTGTTCACCTTTAAGTTAACTTTTAGTATGTTATAAAGTGGCCAATTCTATGCAACTTTTCAGTAGGTATTCATTATTAATTTATGCTATACATGATTACACCTGTAGCAAACATTGCACCTTTCATTACATAACTTTTAACTAAGTAATTCCTAACCGCATTTATTAAACAGAATACCTTTGGTAGGTATATGGTATCTTTTTCTCTCCAGAGAAGTTAGGTAGGTTATACTGATGCTTTACCTATATTTTTAAGTGAGGCCAATTTGCTTTGTCCTGGTTTCTCAAGATATTATAGAAGTCTTTTGCAAGGGTGGTGGCATTTAAGGCACTTTAACTGTAAATAAGTATCTTAAAGGAGAACCAAAGGTGTTATCAGTGGGGTGCCAAAATGTTAGGTAGCTCCCAGTGATTATAACCGCTACCTGACACCCCAGGCCAGTGCTGCCATTTACTCAAAACTGCACCGGCCAGGAGTTTTTCTGTAGAAGCTTTTCCTTGTTCTTCTGTCTTCTAATAGAGCCTGCACTCCAGTTGGGGGAAACGGTAAGCGCACCAGGAGGGACCTCCTGGTTTGAGCGGTTTGTGGGGCACACGTATGCACATAATGAGTGAATGACACAACTTGCTTATTATGCGCATGCACTCTGCACAACATGGCTGCTCGCACCGGAAGCTCCCTCCTGGTGCGAGTGTCTTATTGCTACTGGGAGGTCAATTAAAAAAAAAAATCTACTCTTAACTCCAACCGGAGTGCAGGCTCTATTAGCCTGCATCTTTTGTTGAGGAATATATTTTCGCCCAACAAGTACCATTTAAGTTGCACAGAATAAGCACTGTAACTTGTTCAGTGCATTAGTATTTGTCCATGTAATCTAAGCACTCTTCAGATGAATACAGTCTTGGTTTCTTTAACCTCAAATCCATGTTTTCAATTGAATTCACTTTTCTTTTTTTAATGTGTCCTGTGGTGTTTCACTTGGATGACAGTAGTGATGTGTGAGCCGGTCCAATACCAGCGGGATCCGCGTGTTCGGGCCGACTTCGCTGTTCTTCTTGCGGGATGCTGGCAGATTCGGTTTAGACCTTAGACTGCCAACTTCTGGCTTCCTGTCTTATAGGCCTGTGCCTGTCGCGCTCTGCCCCTTTTGTGAAGTCATCAGCGGTGTGGATTGGCGCAGGACTATAAATGGACCCACACATCACTAGATGACAGCTAAAGATGTCAGGAACACTTTTGTGGTGACTCTCTCTCCTGCTCACCATTCCACCAGCTTTCATTGCTTTCAAATCCAGCATTTTGACTGCGTAACATAAAAAAAATACACACATTAATAAATTAGTCATTTATTTTACACCGCTTTTTACACTACTTTTCTAGCTTTAATTATTTTACACAGTATGATAAATCGCCCCTTATTATGTTGTGTGTGTGTGTGTATGCAGTAAATACCTTTAGTCTGTAAGCTCCACTGGGGCAGACGATCTTTGTAAAGTGAATGTTTTGGTGGCCTTTATAACTAGGATAATAATACTTCACCACATCTATATACATGCAATGAAATATATTTTCGGTAAATGTTGCATCTATGACTATTACAGCCTGATTGTTATGATTATTTTAATTTTAAAGGATTATAGTTTCAGAAACTGGTGTGGAATACAACCACACTTAAAAACCCATACAGTGGCCGATTTTGAAATATATGTAGTGTTTCGCTGTTCACACTACCTCATGCAAAAGAGAAGGCAATCAAGAGTGAGTGGGTGGTGAAATTAGTCAGGAAATGACTGTTAGGAATGTAGATGGGGCAGCAGATAACCATATACTGGGAGTGAATAAGAAGCGTGGGAGGAAGGAGAGTGACATCCTAATATTTGAGAATTGTTATGCATTTCAACAGAATGTGTGTCCTACTGTAGACATTTTGCTTTGTTAATGTAATTGATTTAGGGTCTGATTTTTGAATGATCAAGGTTAAGTTGCCCCCTTCATTGTTATTGTAGGAGTGGCACCATTAAAGTAAAATGTACCTTTTCCATGAATTGATGCTACCAAAACTGGCACCAAGGATTTGTAGTTGGATGGAAAGTAATGCATGTATAGTGTTTGGAACAAATTACTGTATTGTACTTTCTATCTCCACAACTTTTATTCACTGCTCATATTGTCTGCTGCTTCCTTCTATCTGTGACATATCCTATAATGAAACAGCATGCTTTATCTCATACATTCCCATCGAACCGTGTTGTAAAGTCAGATGGAGTTAGAAGGTTAATCAAATCCTTCTAGTGTATCTGAGAAATCTTCATTTATGGTTGTTGCATCATTTCAAGACAAGACCATCAGGGCATCTTACAGTGCTGCGTAGAGTCAAATCACAAAAGTTATACTAACTTAATGATATGCATCCAAACATAATGTCCATTACCATTGAAATGTCTCTTAATTCAAGGTTTTAAAAGGTTTGAAAGCAAAAGCATTTTCCCTTTTTTGATATGAAGACTTTTCACTTTGATTTGATTATTAAAGTTTTCTTCAAACTTTCATAGCTTGAGTTATGCTTTTCAATAGCCTTTGTTGGGTTATAAAAGGGGCTGTTCGCCTTTCAAACACTTTTTTTTTAGTTCAGTTATTTTCAGGTTGATCACCAGAAATAAAGACTTTTTTCAGTTGCTTTGAATTTTGTAGTCTATCCAAAATTAGAGCTTAATATTTGTGTCTCTGGTGTTTGTCTGGCAGCTCGGTAATCTAGGTGCAGATTCTGAACTGTTGCATCATGGCTTTACCTAATATAGAACCAATTAGGGTATAAGTGGCTTGCATATTTTTACATCACAGGTGCATCACCTTATATTTATCAGCATAGAATCTTCCACTTTGGTGTCCAGAGTGCCACATTGTCCTGAACTTTTTGCATGGATGTCACACCCTGGCATAGTTTTGTGTCATATGCAGACACTGATGCATTACCCAATGTACAGTGCATGAAAGTGGATTCAATACAAAATCCCGCAGCACCCCACTCTAACACTACTCCCTAGATTTAGCCAGTTTCCTTTCCATGTACAAACAGCATTACAAAGACAAACAGATCTTAGTTTTAAAAGCAGTCCTTTATGCAACACTGCATCAAGAGCTTTGGCAAGATCCAAGTAGATCACATCTACTGAAGCACCACTGTCCATGTTCCTACTTACTGCATCATACTTTGTTATTAAATTTGTATAACATGATGTGTCTCATCATATAGCAATGCTGATTCCTAATTATATTGCCATTCTCCAGAACATCTTAAATGTGATCCCACCCCAGATGTTAAAATTATGAATCTATAATTGTAATCCTTTTTTAAACATTGGAATCACATCAGCTTTCCTTTTGTCGAACATCAGAAAAAGTGCCCTGGTTAAATTGAACTAAGTTCTTAGTTCTCATGCGTGTATTCTATTAGGCCCTTTTCATCTTGCCTTGTTCACATATACTTTGTGCAAACATTTAAGTATCATGTCTTGTTCCAGCCATTGACTTGAAATCATTTATGCCCTTACCTAGTGGATCTTGAAATTCTGACTTCTCTATTGTATACACTCAAGAAAAAAATGTATAAATATTATACATTTTATAAAGCTGCAGCTTTATAAAATATTCCACAGCACTGTCCAATAATTGGATGTATATAATGTACCGTGCAGATTACACAAAAAAAACCTGATAACCGATACAAGAGGTAAAGAGAACCCTACACAAAAGAGCTTACAATCAAAATGACTAAGCACATTTGCTTTCACTGAGTCTCCTTTATAATCTTTTTTTAATAGACACAGTCTCAACCAGCATCTTTTTGTTACTGATATGCTATAACATTTTTTGAGGATTAGTCTTTGCCTGCAAAGCAATGAGTTCCTCATTTTCAAATTTCGCCTTTCTGCTTTATAACACTTGTAGTATTCATATTGTTTCCTTATAAGGAAGTTTCCCTATACATTTGTTAGAAAATTTTAAAAGGCATGGAGTCCTGGGGTGAGGGTTGGGAAAGACATATTAGGTCATCATCATCATCATTTATTTATATAGCGCTGTCAAGATACGCAGTGCTCTACTGCAGTTAGAGCAAACGGAATAAATGGTGGATAACAAACAAGCATTACAGAATACAATAGGGTTAGAAGGACCTAGAGATTATAGTTTACAAACTAAAAGGTTAGGGTACAATTGAGACATTAGGATTATATAAACATTTTGTCATTTTGACAAAATGGTAATAAATTCCATGTCAGCGGCATAAGAGAAGTCAGACTATATTAGAAAGGGGTAAATAAAAGAGAGAATCAATATGTAGAAAATGTTAAAGGGATATTGTCATCGGAAAACATGTTTTTTTCAAAACGCATCAGTTAATAGTGCTACTCCAGCAGAATTCTGCACTGAAATCCATTTCTCAAAAGATCAAACAGATTTTTTTATATTCAATTTTGAAATCTGACATGGGGCTAGACATTTTGTCAATTTTCCAGCTGCCCCTGGTCATGTGACTTGTGCCTGCACTTTAGGAGAGAAATGCTTTCTGGCAGGCTGCTGTTTTTCCTTCTCAATGTAACTGAATGTGTCTCAGTGGGACATGGGTTTTTACTATTGATTGTTGTTCCAGGCAGCTGTTATCTTGTGTTAGGGAGCTGTTATCAGGTTACCTTCCCATTGTTCTTTTGTTTGGCTGCTGGGGGGGAAAAGGGAGGGGGTGATATCACTCCAACTTGCAGTACAGCAGTAAAGAGTGATTAAAGTTTATCAGAGCACAAGTCACATGACTTGGGGCAGCTGGGAAATTGACAATATGTCTAGCCCCATGTCAGAATTCAAAATTTGCTCTTTTGAGAAATGGATTTCATTGCAGAATTCTGCTGGAGCAGCACTATTAACTGATTCATTTTGAAAAAAAAATGTTTTCCCCATGACAGTATCCCTTTAAGAGAAGTATTTATGAACCATGTTTGTATGATAGTTTAAGGTGTATTAGTTTGTGTAAATTACATCATTCATGTCGCTCTGTGCAGGGCACAGGTTCTCTGGAAATCAGAGGGATTTCAAGTGGGGAGTCAATCCATAAAATTAAAGAGAGAATTCGGAGTAGGCATACTATCATTGTTTCCTTTCAGTCTGTGAAGTTGGGTATGTGCAAACTGAAGAAGCTCATATCAAAATGAGGGCAGGGTATATTTTCCTTTTAATGCAAAGTGATTAAGCCCATGGGATGTCACCTATGTAAAGAACCCACTTTATGTGATATACTATATGTGACTTTATGTGACTTTGGTTGCAATTATAATTGCTTTTTCTCATTCATTTACTCTCATTCACATATAAATATTTGAAATTCAAACAATATGATAGAATGACTCTGGCTTTGGCTTTTCTTAATGTTTGTTTACTGCTGCGGTAATAATTAGGAACCTAATAGTGGTATAAAGTTGCATAGCTTCTGCAGAGTAAGCAGAGGCCTGTCCTTGCTTTGGGGACATCTGCTTTGAAAACAGTTTGTTCATTGGAGACTTGTTTCCTTCATCAAAATCCCTAGATGGCAAAACAAGTTGCATACATTTCTACCTTGAGAAATGATAATCACTGTGTACCGATCAAAGGGAACAGATACAAACTTTTAGCCAAGTGCAATGGAAAAATGTATAATGGAAATGATTTTTTTTTTTCCTCCATGGCATCTCTAGAGAATTAATGCAAAATTTATCTTAGGAACCAACAAAGACATCTTAGTCTGATGACCTTAATTAAACCTAAATGTAGTATATAGGATATTCAGATACAGGATTGTTTACTCTTGTGTTACATGATAAATCACCTCCATTGCATTATACTGAAGAATTGCATACATTTCTTTTATACTGCATAAGCAAAGTTACCGAGTATCTTAAACTGAAAAATGTCCTTTAATTTGATTATTTTTCCAACAGAAATGCCATTTAACTTTTGGTTGGCCCAGTGAAAGATGAAAAAACAAATTTAAACTACCTTCAGCTTGCCTTAGAAGGGAACATTTTTTTTTTTAATTTCAAGTAAATTAGATCATATTCCAGATTTTGCAACCTGAAATATGATCTAGGTTGCTGACCACTCTGATTTTGGAGCTGCGGGCTGCCTATTCATGTTAGGGCACAAAAGATTCTGACTAAGCAATGGTAGGGGGAAAAAAAGAAGTGTTTTTGGGGGTGGGGGGAATGAGCTGAGGAGGCCTAAAGCCTATTAAAAGGTTAAGTAGGAAATTGAGAAAAATAGGCTTTACAGCAGTGCCCATACTTTACTAATGTGGGGTCTACTTTTTGTGATGTTATCCCATTATGATCTACATTCGTAAAAGCATTGTTAGCATTCTGTTCTATTGAAAATTTTACTTAAATATATTGATTAATGAGCATTGCTATATTTAACAAACAACTATTTATTATGTAATCTTAATAAATAAACCTGTAATAAATATCTGAATGAAAGCTTGATACAGGAGGGTGATTTAGACATATTGTTTGTTGACAGTGTCTTGAGATCTACTGATCACCAGCTAAAGGTCTACTGGTAGATCCGGGTCTACCTTTTGGGCACCCCTGCTAAACTGCATATGCTACTTTCTATAGCGTATGCTTTAGTGATGTGTCTCCCAAATCTGGGCCCGCACTTGACCCTAACTTGGCCCCGCAGCCCATGTACCCAACCCTAACCCGGTGTGCGCCTTCATTTATATACCAGCACCAGCCCCCGCTGTGATGTCATAACCTGCGTCCGCTAATAAAAGGGTGTGCACAGAGACAGCAGTGGGGCTGTAAAAGGTTCCGGGCAGGGTGTGCATAGGCTAAAATTCAGGCCGCACCCAGCACAGCATTTATACAAATGAGAAGTCTCAAATGGCTCACCTAGAGGCACTGACGATAGTTATCAGCTACAGAAGCACACATACAAACCTTGATCAAACTTCATTTCTATTCCCCTGTTTTCCTATGATTGAACATTTCATTGATGAACTGCATATATATATTCCCTAGCACCATTGGCCACCTGCTCAGTTGTTCATGGGTCATAATCACAGGAATACAATGCAAATCAACCACAGGTCCCAGTACGCTTATTCACGTGCCTTAACCAAGAGTCAAACCCCGTGGGACAATATGTAGGACGCTGTTTTTGGACCATCTAGAGGGTCAGACCTTTGTTATTGGAACCAATGGCCACACAGGTCAAGTCTGATGGCCAGTTTGGGTGAGATTTTGAGATAATTCCAGTTTGCACTTATAGGTAGCTGTGGAAGCCCAGCTTACTGAGATTAAGGTACAATATTTTTGGAACTGTGATTAAAGGTCATCTGCTAAGGTAATATTTCAATATAATACACAAAAGCTATGAATATCTTGTAAATGATATCCTTATAAACGGTGAGTTCTAATGTAATTTCTGTCACATGACTCACTGAAATTTGTGTATTATAATAAATACAGTACCCCCAGTTGCAAAATATGAGGATATTAGACGTTACCTCGGAGTTCCATGACCTGTATAAAAACACTCGGCCTTTGGCCTCGTGTTTTTATATGGTCATAAAACTCCTCTGTAACTTATAATATCCTTATAATTTACAAGAGGGGGTACTTTATTCACTATTTATATGTATCCTTTTTATAAGCTCAGTGAAGCCCTGATTTGACATTTCACTTTAAAGGTGGGAGATTAAACAGAAAACGTCCAGAAACCACTGGTATAAGCAGCTGAATCAGAGTGTAAAATACACAGCAACCCTTCTCCAAATGTGTAAAGGCCTGTGTGACAGAGGTTGTTTGAGCTTTTCTGGCATCTCCTGCCTTATGTGCTTGTTGTTTTGGGATGGATTGTATACCCTGATAGTGTGCACATGTAACCTCTTGCTTAGTTTAGCAACTGCTGTCATACGGTGTAAGGCAATCGTATCAGATGTTTATGAAGAATTTAGCCCTTTCAGAGCAAAATGTGCTTCAGTAGATTTTTTTTAAAGACACATCTGTTGTGTGTGGCTTCCCTTTGGTGTCTAACTTGTTTTGCTTTATTTGCATTGCCTGAGTGCTAATTTTGCACAAATGCTGCACATGCATATTTGCTACTTTTTTTTCTACTATGAGCAATATCCTGAGATGTGTGATCTTCACCATGTCCTTGTTGCATTGTATTTGAAAACTGCCATCCTCTGAGCTTATGCCAACATTTAGAAATCTTAAACTATAATCAGCACTTAAAATTTTGTGTGACAGCAAAAGGAGACCAAATAACTCATAAGGCTTTTAATTCAATAATGTGCACATCCATATTGTTATTTATATGCAGTGGAACAGCGGGCTTTGATTTAAGGCAATACTTACAACCCTCACTCAAAATTTTAACCAATGCAGAAAGGCTCACCCTAGGACCCAATACCAAATCTAGAGCATCCCAAAAAAAACTTTAGATGTTACGTGAAGAGACTGATCTGTATGTTGAGGTCTACTGTTGCTCACAAAATAGAACCATTGAATCCTGGGGGTTGTCACTTTTGTATAATTAACATTTGTGAATGGGGGTTTGTGTTTCTCTAATAACAAGTGAAATTGAAGTACAATGGCACCATTCAGTTATCTTTTAGTATGTTATAGAGTGGCCAGTTCTAAGCAACTTTTCAATTGGTCATCATTATTTATTAGTCATTTTTATTATTATTTGCCTTCTTCTGACTCTTTCCAGCTTTCAAATGAGGATCACTGGCCCAATCTAAAAACAAATGCTCTGTAATGCTACAAATGTATTGTTATTGCTGCTTTTTTATTCCTCATCTTTCTATTCAGGCCTCTCCTATTCATATTCCATTGGTTGCTGGGGTAATGTAGACCCTAGCAACCAGACTGAAATGGCAGACTGGAGAGCTGCTGAACAAAAAGCTAAATAGCTCAAAAACTACTAATAATAATTAAAGTCAATTGCACATTGTATCTGAATATCACTCTCTACACCTGTGTTCCCCAACCAGTAGCTCGCAAGCAACATGTTGCTCACAAACCCCTTGGATGTTGCTCCCACTGGGCTTGAATCCCAGGCTTAGAGGCAAGTTTTTGTTGCATAAAAACCAGTTGTACTGCCAAACCGAGTCTCCTGTAGGCTACCACTCCATATAGGGGTTACCAAATAGCCAATCCCAGCTCTTATTTGACACCCCCCATGGACTTTTCCAAGTTTGTGTTGCTCTCCAACTCTTTTTTTACATTTAAATGTGGCTCATGAGTATAAAAGGTTGGGGACCGCTGCTCTACACCATACTAAAAGTTTAACTCAAAGATGAACAACTCCTTTAAGCAGTTCCAAAGGTCTCACTGATTGTAAACATCATTGAAGGTAGAACCATTGATAACAGTTGCTGTATGTACCAGTGGTAATCAATTGTCTCCAGACATTTACAAAATGTTGTGTATGACTGTGCAGGGCCTATGTTGTAAACCATTTTAATAACAATTTCTATAATAAACAAGTGCTAATGGCCCATGGATTACATTTGAGCTAGGCATATTTCATCCATCTGAAAAAGCCTCCTGTGGTTCCCAAGTACTTGAATGGGAAACACTACGAGTGAAGCTATAAGTGCCTTTCAGCCCTAAAGCTAATGGCACACAAGGCTGCTCCTCCCTGTTTCTCTGCATAGAAATGCAGACAGAGGAGTCAATCCAAGTAGATTGACATCTATCACTATTACAAATTTAGTGGCAATGTACTTGCCAGTAAATGTATAACTAGTCCATCTGCTTTTGATCTTCCTTAATCTCCCCTCCCAGCCTCAAATGCACCAGCCCTACTCACCAAACTGTTTACTGATTTGGTCCTTGACGTGGTGTCAAGGGCCACCCCTTTCATCTCACATCTCCTCCCCTTTACACCACATATCTCCCAACATTTGAAAAATGTTGCGATGGACAAAAAGTTCTGCGCTTAGCGCAATGGAATTTTTTGACCACGTCCATTTTATGGCCACACCCCCTAATTACCTTTTCCATTTGACAAAATTTGTCAGGTTAAGGAAAGTTTGATCACATTTCTGGGAGTTTTAGGGCCATGATTTATGTGTTACAGTTTTGCTAATGAAGGGGAAATTGCCCTTTAGGGTCTGGCCACACTGGCAGATCCGGGGAGATTAGTCGCCAAGCGACTAACCTCCCCGAATCTGCCCGTGTGGCCAGACCCTTTATGGCTCAACTCCACTGTCGTGTGTGAAGGCAGAAATCTGTGTCTTCATCAGACAGTCTTATCATGTGAAGTTTTTACCTGTGACGCTTTGATCACTTCCGTCTTCTCTCCTGCGTTGTCGTTCCAACCTCATCCGACGAAAGACACCCGTGGAGTTAAAGAGATCTGCTTATCTTATTAATCACAATTGTATCTTTGCTTATCCTATTAGTTTTAATTGTATCTAAGTGCAGGTGCTGAGTACTTTGGGCTCTCTGCCAAAAGCCTCTTATTTAAATAAGTATCAGAAACACTATCTTTTTCTGGCATTAGTGCAGGAGATGAAAGAGAAACTCAGGACATTTCAGTATGAAACCTGGACTGCAGGCTGAGCTGTCAAAATTGTGACTCTCTGAGAAATCGGGACAGTTGGGAAGTATAACACTACACTGCCGCCCATTTGTGTCACTGCTCTGCCTGTCCATGGCCCTATTCTATTCTGGTGTTTCCTATTTAAGTGAATGGAAACTGTGGGTGGTAATAAAAAAATTTAGACTTTAATGGGCGTCGGCAACATTTCGCCAGCTGGCGAATTTGTGACGAAACAGGTCAAATTCGCCCGTCCCTAGATATGAGAACTTTTATACTAAGTGTTTTTGCATAATCAGCACTGCCTGTGGAATTGGACCTGTGAGAGGCTGTTTGTCTAAAGTTAGACTGTATTAAGCAGAAAATAGATTTGATTAGATTTGAGAAATGTAGTTTTTACAGTCAGCACTACTCAACTGTATATTAAAAAAACTGAGCTAGATGTGACTTCCTTTTAAGTAGGGATAGTCCAATGGAAAAGTGACACTTTAAGGACTGCGGAACATCATGCTTTGCAACTTGTGCTATGAGTAAGACACTGGTGTCACTGGACTTATCCAGTTTTCTTATGACATTTATAATGTGCCTTTTAAATGGCATAAGTTCAGCAACTTTCAAGCTACAGAGTTAAAACGCATTATAATGTGGATTTCCTGCAAGAGCTGGTATTATGGTAACAAGCTCATATCTATTCAGAGCTGTCATCTCCCCTGATTTTTTTCAGGATTTAGCTGATTTGTCCCTAAGAACACCCCCCCCCCCGCCGGTCTCCCGTCACCCTATCACGTTCTCCCAGTTTTTTAAAATCTTTTCCGTTAATTAAAAGCACACATGCCCAATTATCATTTGGTGCCCTCATAGGGAGCATGCGTGGTAGTATTCAGACTTCAGAGGCTCCAGAAGGGCATTTATGCATGACGTCACTTATGACAATGTGCGTGTGATGTCACTTCGGGATATCTGCGAACATGTTTGAAGGTATGCTGAGCACGCCACAAGGACCCCCCAAAAATCAATATCCTAGGGTTGACAGCTTTGCCTAAGTAAGGAAGTTACTATAACTGTTGATGCTGCGTTAAATGATTAATTTTGATAACATTTTTGCTTTTTTTTTTAATTTTGTATTTTTTTGTTTCAAACCAGTGGCATTCACTACAGGTTTTTTTTTTGCTGTGTGTCTACAGTTATGGGACATGTTATCCAGAATGCTTGTATTTTCAGCGTGTTCACCCCATTTATAGGATCGCTGAATAAAGTGAAAATCTCACAGTAGCAGACACTCACAAGGATTACTTAGAACAGATTATGATGGAGTTTAGCATGGGGTTTATTTCCACTTACCGGTAGTTTTGCACTTCAATACATCAAAACCTCCATAGATATGACGAGTGTTTTTTCTATAAATCAAGTGTGTATTTGTTGATATGTACCTTTTAACACATCCCTGTAAGTGCTAGGTATTCAGTGCTGCTAATCACTAATTAGTAGGTCATGAAACATGCAGTGCAGAGTATTGCCATGTTCTAGTTACAGGCCTGGCTTGGTTGAGTACAGTAGAAGTATTCCTAAATGTAGCCCTGGTAATGTGACTGTTTTCTGTACATCAGGGGTTTAACTACAGATTAAGCAGACCCTGTGGCTGCAGGGGGGGGGCAGGAGGTATAGGGGCCTCCACAAGGCCCTAAATAATGAGCAAATTCAACATGTATTGGTAAAACAGGACACTTGAATATGTTGGGGGCCCTTAAAGTAATTTGCTGTGGGGTCCAGTAACATCTAGTTAAGCCACTGCAGTACATACTTATTATTTGTAGCACATAAAAGACAATTTGTTGTAGGTCATAATTTGATCCTTTTTATCACTATTTTGCATGCAGAATTGCTAATTGCTGATTGCTAATTTAATTTACCTTAAAATTAACTTTTAGCATGCAGCAAACAGCAGTATACGACAATTTGCAATGTTTTGCATTCTTCTTTTGTAGTTCATGGAAGATGTACATTTTTTTTGTGAAACACTTAGGCCTGAAATTTTAACTGCTATCCTGTTATTAAGGGCTAATTACCTTTGCAATCACATGGCATTCTGGTAGTATGATTGGGATAGCAGAAGGTCTTAAAAATGTAACTAAGAATTACAGTTAAAGCTCTCTGTCATTGCTTTTTTCCTGCCTGGGTCAGTGGCCCTGACAGCCACATTGCATTTTTATAGTGGAAATATGAAAAATAGTATATAATAGTATATAAGCCATAGAAAGTAAAAAAGGAAGACCATTTAAAATATTTCTTAGAACAGCTCCATTTACCATTTCCATCTATCGCAAAAAAGGAAAATTTAATATAAGCTTCATCTCACTGAAATAAGACACTTTATAAATGCAATCAATTAAAAATTCTATACCATTTAAGAAATAATCAAGTTAGTCTTCAGTATCTCACTCTCCACAACCTGTCACTCTTCATGTTCTCTTCATGCTGAGGTCTGGGTCAGATTTTGATTGGAAGGAAGATCTAATACTTCTTTTAGGGAGGCTCCCTTTCTTAGCAGAATTATGGTGGCCATAGACGCAAAGATTCGCTCGTTTGGCAACATCGCCAAACGAGCGGATCTTTCCCCGATATGCCATTAACGAGCATGGCTATATCGGGAGTAATCCGATTATGATGCACAATGGGCTCCGGCGGGATCGGTCGGGTCAAAATCAAACCTGACCGATCGACCAAACGACTGATCTCCGCCAGACGTCGGCACTCTCCACACATGATCCTAAAATCGTACGAATCCTCGATTCGTACGATAGGATCTGTGTGTCTATGTCCAGCTTAACTCAAATAACCAACTCCAGCACAAACAAAAGGTAACATAATAACAGACTCTGACAAACACCCTGCACCCAGAGAAACAGGATTTACATCAGAGCAAGAGTGAGCACCTAGGTCAAGGTTGCAACCCCCCCTAAAGGATGTTTTAGACCTGTCAATCAAAAATTGACTCCACCTACTGCATGAAGGGAGAATGATGGCAGACAGGTTGCTCAGAGGGGGAGAGTGAAGAGTAACTTGATTATTTCATAAATAGCACCGAATTTTTAATTGATTGTATTTAGAAAGTTTCATATTTCAGCAAGATGACGTGTATATTAAATTTTCATTTCCGCGATAGATACCCTTTAAATACTAATTAATTTTAAAAAGCTGTGTTCCCCTTAACTATCTGATTTTGTTTAGCACATGGCAGAAGAGTAGTTAGACAATCATAGCTTACTAGTAATGGGTAAATGGAAACTATACAGCTTATTAACTTTCATTGCTCTGTGTTCTTTATTAGTGTAGAGCTGTGTTTTAATATCCAATAACATTGGATACCTCTGTGTTGCAGATATAGGCAGTGCAAGAAGAGTCATGTGGGCCAGATGTGGACCTTCTTGGCATTTATATGGCCCTCAGCCTTCTTAAGAGCTTCATAGATCTTGTTTCATGACATTATCATTTTCCACTGCATGGAAAAAATTTCAAAGCGCTGACGTAGATATTATACTGATAAGGATACTTCACGCCCAGTATAAAGATCAGACCAGGACGCTATCACAGATCAAGCAACAAAACCTAGTCTCTTGAAGCAGCTATACATTATTTTACAGGTATAGGACCTGTTATTCAGAATGCTTGGGACCTGTTTTTTTCCGGATAACAGATCTTTCAGTAATTTGGATCTTCATACTAAAAAATCATGTAAACATTAAAGGAATTGTTAAGTATAAAAATAAAAACTGGGTAACTAGATATGCTGTTCAAAATAAAAAATGTTTCTAATATAGTTAGTCAAAATGGAATGTATAAAGGCTGGAGTGACTGGATATGTAACATAACAGAACATTACTTCCTGCTTGCAGCTCTCTTGGTTTTCCACTGGTTGGTTACCAGGCAGTAACCAATCAGTGACTTAATGGGGGAGGGGCACATGGGTCATAACTGTTTGCTTTTTAATCTGACCTGAATGCTAAGGACCAATTGCAAACCCACTAAATAGTTATGTCCCATGTGGCCCCCCTGCAAGTCGCTGACTAACTCAGAGTTAGAGAGCTGAAAAGCAGGAAGTAGTGGTCTGGCTATTATTTTAGACATCTGCTCACTCCAGCCTTTATATAATAACTTTTTAGCAAACTAACTATATTAGAATTTTTTTTTTATTTTGCACAGCCTATCTATTTACCTTTTTACACTGAACTGTTTTCAAAAAAAACCAGAACAGTTTTGATGTTGGGCATAACCATTAAAATTGTGCAGGCCAATCAGTCTGTGCCAGATGTTGCACTATACCTCTCCCAGCATCCTGTCTGGGACAGTGTAATGTACATTGTAGTACAGGTATGGGATCCATTATCCTGAAACCCGTTATCAAGAAAGCTCTGAATTGCGGAAATTCCAATAGACTCCATTTTATCCAAATAATCCACGATTTCCTTCTAAAATAAAAATAGTGTCGGGTATTAGATCCAAATTAAGATATAAGTAATCCTTTTTGGAAGCAGAACCAACCTATTGGGTTTATTTACTGTTTAAGTGCTTTTCTAGTAGATTTATGGTATTAAGATTACAGAAAGATCCGTTATCCAGAATACCCCAGGTCCCGATAATTCTGGATAACAGGTCCCATACCTGTAGTATAGTGCTTGTCCAGAAAGCTCATTTCAGGAAGGCCATCACCCATAGATTCCATTTTGAGCAAATAATTACAATTTTTAAAAATGGTTTAATTTTTGTCTGTAATAATAAAACGGTACTTTGTACTTGATCTAAACTAAGCTGCAAAAATATGTATTGGTGGCATCACAATCCTATTTGTTTCATGTTTAAAGGATTTTTAGCAGAATTAAGGTGTGGTGATCCGAATTGTGAAAAGACCCCCGTTTTAGGTTCGGTGAGTGTTTAGGGGCGGCGAATGTTAAGGGGCGCACGTTTATAGAGGCGGCTTGACGTTTATAGAGGCGGCTTCACGTTTATAGGGGCGGCAGGGCGCTGGGTGCTAGGACCCAGTGACCTAGGGGTGCCCAAGCCCGAAACCCGGGTCTGTGTAGAAGGTGTATATATTCGAAAACAAGGTGAGTGAATATTGTTTAGCAGCTTTGACTCTCACAGCCTTACAGAGAAGCCTAATAAAAGTTAAACAAGCAACCTCTGATATTTTGAGAAGCAAGCAGTTTTCAGTGCAGACCTGGAGGGTGAAATATTGGAGCTTTAATTGTGGAGAATTTTGCAAATAGGGCTGAAAGAACATGGCATCATTGTTGTAAGAGATCAGTAGATCATAGTAGTGTGTTATCTGAGCAGAACTGCCTTTTCCTGCCTGTACAGCTCTGTTACAGAATGCTCCAACTCCTAATTGCAAACCTGGTATTCAAACGCTATGTAAGGAATTTAAGAAAAGTGGCAGCAAGCAGAGCCCAGTCTCCTGGGGTTAATGATACAAGCCGGCTGGAATTCTGTCTCCATATATTATTTTCTCCCTAAGAACCAAAATGGGGAAAAAAGCAAGAGAAGGGTGATGTTTGACAGGCTTCTTGGTCATGTTTTCCATATTTGGAAATGTTTACCCAAAGCTCTGATCTATTGAAAGAGGAGGGGAGGTGAGTCAGGATTTGGAAGCAGGATATGAGTGCTTTAGTAGATGTGACATCCCCCTGCCTATGTTTTAAGCCTGCTTTGTGGTCTCTTTTAGGTTTAGTGCCCCTGTTATTCTGGATCTCCCTTTAAACTGACTGTGAACTGGTTGCAGAAAGTAGAAGCCTGAGAGGTGAGTGGCTGGGGAGATAGTGGGAATCCTGTTACTGACTGGTTAGGGAACGCTTAGACAACATTGAACAGACAACACTCTAAAAAGGATTATTACATATTTGTTTTCTTTTGTTTTTCTTAATTAAAATCTTGTTGGGGAATATGTAAAATGTATTTGCTATGAGCTCAGTTATAATTTCCTATTAAGAAATTCTTAAGGAGGTTCTAGTGAGGGTAACTGGCTGGAATGTCATTGTTTTGTATTTGACATTCCTTATTTGATTGCACTGATGGACAAGAGAAAGTATATGGTTTCTATTTTCTAAGTGGTACCAGCAGCCATTTTTTATTTCCCATAAGGCCATGAAGTGTAAACATCAGTCTAGTAGGAGGGCCAAAGGAATGTATGAGTGCTGATGTATGATGTCTATGCATTTCTTGCATAGGTATGTGACCTATTATACAGAATGTTTGGGACCTGGGGTTTTCTGGATAAGTGATCTTTCCATAATTTGGATCTCCATACATTGTCTGCTTAAAGTTAGTTTAAACGTTAAATAACCCCAAATAGATTGTTTTGTCTCTAATAAGGATTAATTATATTCTAGATTGGATCAAGTACAAGCTACTGTGTCTTTATTACAGAGAAAAATGTAATCAATTTTAAAAATATGATTTTCTTAATTAAAATGGAGTCTATGGGAGATGGCCTTCCCATAATTTTGAGCTTTCTGGATTACGGGTTTACAGCTAATGGATCCCATACCTGTACCAGTAAATGCCTGGTTATTCAATGGTATGTGTAATAATTCCTTAACAAAAATTGAGAGGGAAATACTGTTTAAAAGTTCTTCTTCACTAGGTGATAGGGTTGCCACCTTTTGCTGAGTGGCAGACTGGGCAGGGGCAGTTTGATGGGGTGAGGTGGTGACATCGATGGCGTGCCAATGACATCGGGGACAAGCCAGATGGCTTGGGGGGTGGGCCCAATGATGTGGCAATCACTGATTGGCTGATCACTCCACCATTCACTTTAAAGCCCTATCTGGATTTCCAAATTTGGTTTTCACCTGGACAGCCCTCTTAAAAAAACGGCTATCCTTGTGAAAACCGGACAGGTGGCAACTCTAGGGGATAAACATTATGCTAGAAACCAGACACTGATAGCTAGGATAGCTGATATATTTTGCAGAATGTGTGGCAACCCTAAAAACACACAACAACAAGGCACAAATAATTCTCTTTTCTGTATAGCCAATGTGGATATAAATTCATCCTGTGTTTAGTGGACTGGATTTCACGCAGAATCACCAGAGTGATAATGAAAAATCTACTGTAAAATATACATATTACTTCAATGACCATTTAGTGATCACATTGATGTGTCAGGGAAAGTGCATCAGAGTCACATTTAGGTTTCTGTTCCTGCTTCTCTATGACTGTTTAATGGTAAATGTTTTTATGAAGATAAGTAAATGGTTTGGTTCAGTTACTGGAAGTGCCTGCTTTCGCAATCCCACCTAAAACTGATCTGTAGGTTCCTGTATTCACAGATCAGCTGGGATGGGCGAATTTTTTCGCCTTGTTTCGGTGAAAAAATGACGCCCATAGACTTGTATGGCGTTGTGCGTCAAAATAAACAGACGCGCGTCAAAAAAAAATTTGCCGCACGACAATTTTTTGACGCCCATAGACTTTAATGGGCGCCAGCGTCATTTCGCCGACGGCAAATTTTTGGCGAAACGAAACAGGAAAAATTCGCCCATCCCTACAGATCAGCGATCAGTCCCTCATGCTGTAAGAGACTGGAGGAAGGCACAGGGCAAGTACCTTTGCCGTAACTTATAAAAGTGCAGTAGTCAGTGCTCAAGATGATGGAGTTGATGCAAAATGATAGGTTGGGGGCATTTCCATAGGATCTCATCAATCCTATCTCTGTAGGAACACCCGTGTCAGCCATATTTGCAAAGGGCAACCAAAATTGTGGCTGATATGACAGGTTGTTTGACATTACTGTGAGAATTGCAGGCCTCATCAGATTATACTTGCAGTAAAATATTTAAGGACTACAGACGCACTCTTATTATCATCGCAATCGCGCTCTTATCATCTTCATCATTTATTGTGTGAAGTTTTTACAAATTGATGGCTTACAATAAAATAACACGTGTTATAAAATAAAACCGTAGAATCATAAGTTCCTGCTTTTTCGAGATTACAGTCTATATTTATAAATATTTTACATCCATAGCTTTGGGATATGTGGCAATTTGTATCATTTTCTTGGCCCGGTGTTTGCCATCTTTTTAAATGACGATTGCCTTCTATTAAAAGTGAACCAGTGGTAATGTCAAGTGTTTTGTCCTGTGCCCATGAAGCTGCAAAATGCTTCAAAATCACAGCTGCTCCTTTTTTTAAAAGTGTAAATCACAACTTAATATAAAGATATGGGACCTGTTGTCCAGAATGCTCAGGACCTGGGGTTATCCGGATAATGGATCTTTCCGTAATTTGGATCTTAATGCCGTGTACTAGAGAATCATGTAAACATTATATAAACCCAATAGGATGGTTTTATTTCCAATAAGGATTAATTCTATTTTAGTTTGAATCAAGTGTACTGTTTTATTTTTACAGAGAAAAAGGAAATCACTTTTAAAAATTTGGATTATTTGGATAAAATAGAATCCATGGGAGACCATCTTTCCGTAATTTGGAACCAGTTTCCAGATAACGGATCCTATACCTGTATCATGTTTTGAGGACAACAAAAAAAGGAGATTGCTGCTGTGCAAAGCAGGGTGCTCCCAAGTTAATCATCTCCTTGTAGATCAAAGCAGCCAATTATTTCCACACATAACTCGACTAGATAACTTTTCTGAATACTTCCCATTATTCATATTTGTAAAATGATGATGGATGTTCATTTTATTACAAATCTGCTTTATCCTACTGTTCAATACTTGGGATCTGGGGTTTTCCCAGATAAGGGTTTGTTCTGTAACCTGGATCTCTACCGTCAATCAAATAAAACATTAAAATTTTAAACCCAATAAGATTGTTTTGCAGCCAATATGGATGCATGCAGCTTACCGTAGTTACCATCAAGTACAAGGTAATGTTTTATTATTACAGATAAAAAGGAAATCATTTTTAAAATTTGGACTATTTGGATAAAAATGGACTTTGTGGGAGCTGGTCTTTCTGTAATTCTGAGCTTTCTGGATAACAGATCCAATTCCTGTATTTAAATTTAGTATAAAACTTGTGGTGGCAGACCGACGGGCTTCCCCAATCGATATATGGCCAAAAGTCGGCCAGATGTCGATCGGGCCGGGTAAAAAATCCCGTTGGATCGCAGCCGCCATATGGGCATATCGGGGAGAGATCCCCTCGTTTGGCGAAGTTGTGCATGGCCGCCTTTAAAGGAACAGTTCAGTGTGAAAATAAAAACTGGGTAAACAGGCTGTGCAAAATAAAAAAAGTTTATAATATAGTTAGTTAGCCAAAAATGTAATGTATAAAGGCTGGAGCGACTGAATGTGTAACATAATAGCCAGAACACTACTTCCTGCTTTTCAGCTCTATAACTCTTAGCTAATCAGCGACTGGAAGGGGGGCCACATGGTACAAATCTGTTCAGTGAGTTTGCAATTGATGCTCCGCATTCTGCTCCGATTCAAAAGCAACAGATATGACCTATGTGGCCCCCCCTCAAGTCTCTGGTAACCAGTCAGTGTAAACCAAGAGAGCTGTGACATAAAAGTTTTGTCACAGTTAGTCACTCATAAATATCGTCAGATAGGCAATACATATAATGATATTATCATTAAGAAATTTTCTAACCTGCCCAATTGATTAAGTGACTGGTACGGACATTGGCGAGATTTTTTTGAGCCCTCACAAAATTGCATCCTGTACGATTGTATGTGTGTGTGTATGGCCAACATCCTATTGTTTATCATGGAAAAAAATACAAGCTTCACCCTGTAAAAATAAGAAACTTTCTGAATGTTAACAGTGAATAAATCTGTACCCTTTCTAATAATCAAGTTACTTGTCACTATCCCCTCACAGCTGTCTATCTCTAACGCAGGCTTTGTGTTGTTTGTTTGAAGGGCAGTTACTTCTAACACATCATTGGTCTGAGCACATATACATCTAGTCCATCACAGTTTTATGTAGTAGGTTAATTCTTCCCACACATCATAAGGGCTGGATCATAATAAAATTATATGATAGCAACAGGGCTACATTTGGCCCATGGGTCTCCAGTTGAACAGCCCTGAGCTGGGCAAAGGGATCAAACTATGTTTCAATAAATAGACTCCAATAGAAAGCCTTGCTTACTGCTATATTTTGTATCAGCCCTGACTTTTTTCTCAGTCATATCACATATTCTTCTAAATAGCACACCAAAAGCACGTGCTTGCCAGTAGTCCCTGAGGTCCTGAAACAAGTCTTAATTTTTTAAATGTTTTCTGCCTGAGTGTTTCTTTTCTGGGGCTGTTCCAGGTTACAAATTAACTAATTACTGTCATGTTTTTATTCCAGTGGGTAGAAAGCTATAGTGAAAATGGTTGACAAATTTGTAAAAGCGGATAGATTTCCATTAATTTAGCCTCCTATCATGCCCCTGGGGGCAAGATCCTATCTTTTTTGTTAAAAGGCAATGTGAACCTGTGTTCAACATGATTTCAGTTATAAGGGTTTGCCTTGGACATGTATTCTGCTTTATTGTTCTAGTCAAATATTTATGTGACTTTTATTTGTTGCACAAAACAGTAACATTTAAAAGTATTTGGATCCTACCACCTTTGTTTTTCAGAGCAATGGAAAGAAAAAGTTATTTAAACTGATAGTCATAGTTAAATTATTTTGTATAATAGACACCCATATTTCTGTAAATTTGAGATACAGTCAGCAGGGGCTTGTTTATATTGATTAAATTATCTGTGTTTAAATGTTAACGTGTGATGCCAGTCCACTGCCATCCTACAAGTGTTTAATATGCACTCACAGGAACGGCATCGATCAGCATTAAAATGCAGTGTAACATTAGCCTTAAAGTGATACTGACACTAAAAAAAATTATTTTCAAAATATTAATCTACATTAGAAGTTACTTAAATATGGGTCACGTTGATTGTTTTTTGCTGATACTTTTGCTTTTGTAAGTAATTGTTACTTGAAGTTCCTAAACCTGACTGTCAACCTGACTGTCCCTTCTTAACCTGTCAGTTAGTTTCTAATGCTAAGTACTGCTGTACTTATATGGCTGCCCCCACATAGAGGAACATGTTAGTAAAAGCATCAGGCAAAATTATAAATAGCATTCAAAGATAATGGATATAAAAAAAGGTTATTTTCTGGTGTCAGTATCTCTTTAAACTCTTCTCATTAAAAGGGATGGGTAAAACACAACAAGGCTTTTAAATACAATAAATAAAGATATTTTTAATTTAAATAGAAAACTTTTCTTCAGGATGAACATATTTGTATATCTACCCTTCACACTTTAAGTGCTAATTGCAACAAGCATCACAGACTGCCTAGCAACACATTTTTCCCATGGGGACCGTAATACGTGAAAATGTAAAACCTACAGTAATGGCATATATGTTAGTACCATATATTCTACTAATGGGACCGTATACTCCCATTTCAAAGAATAGGTCGCTACATTATTTTTGCTTATTGTTTTAATTACTAAATATGTATGTGATTTTTTTGCAATAAACAAGGCAACTTCAAAAAGTAATGTCACATTCAACTTCCTAACTCATGTGAGCACAATGAAAACAAACAAACCGTCCCATAAGAAGACGTCTGTATAACTCTTTAATTCTCAACCTAACTGGGATGGGTTTGTTTGTACAAAGGGCTTCTCAATGGACGGCTAATTGGTTTTGATTATGCCCTTAGTAGTTAGGATGTACAATGTGACTTTCAGTTTTAGAATATGCCCTGTTTAGGCGTCCTCCGTCAAAAGAAACACAGCATTTCTGTCCTATTTTGTGCACATGGGCTTCTGTATCAGACTTCCTGTTTTCAGCATAAACCCCCAGGACAGGGCTTGAGCATACTCAGTTTGCTCCTCTCTTCCCCCTCCTTTCCTTTCTTCCTCTTCCCCTCAGGCAGGAAGTGATGTCACACCAAACTAATATGGCTGCTGCTATCCTAAACAAACAGAGAGCGCTTCTATAGTTGTTTACTCAGGTATGGTAAAGCATTCTGCAGAATAAATATATTGTTATAGCTTGCACTATTGTGGCTAATCTATTAGCAATAAACTGCTTCAGTAGCTTTCCTTCTCCTTTAATTATTAATCGCCAAAAGAGGCTGCACTTCTTGCAAGCATTATGCCTCCTGTAGAAGGAGAGAGCTCCCAGTGCTGGCAGCCACGTTTGTTCGCACCCACATAAACTTGAGCAAATGTTGGCATTGGCGCATGCATTTTGTCACATGTGTAGAATCCAATATGCCTGCCCAAACCGGAATTTCCCTCACAGTGCAGGTGGCATATGGCTCGCTAGGACCATTTTCTGGCCAAAATAGAATTGTATCCATGCAGGCTCTTTTTGCCGTCTACTCTGATTTAGGAAAGGTGCCTTTTAAGTTCCACCAAAAGTAGATATCTTCAACGTTAACAAATTATTGCCTATTATAAATTCTGTTATATTATTATATTTACTTGGGAACCAAGGTCTGGGAATAAGTACAACTTGGTGTAGTAGCCACTATGAAGATAATTCTAAAAATCAACAAACATTAATAAGACAAAACTTTGAGTTAAATGTTGGCATAGCTGTTCACTGCCAAACTTTTGTTTTGAAGGTTGACACTTATTTTTAAAATATGACCTTTTAGGCTATTATCCGACTTTGCCGACCTGCCTATAAAGTAACCATCCATGCCTCACGCCTTTAACTTCAATGCCTGTCACTAGACACATGGAGGAGTTACAGCCTTAAAACAGTTGAACGTTTTCTCGCTGTGCTGATGTCTGACATTAGCCTATATAATATCGACTTTTAATTATCTAGATATATACATTTTACTTACTCCTACAAATTTCTAAATAATACAATCTTGCCCTATATTAAGATGTGCTAAATCATATAGAACGTTCACTAATGTACAGGTGCATATATAAATAAATATATCACAGTACATATATATTTTTTAAAACGTTTTTTTTTTTTTTTTAGCACATAATAAGGTATGTTTCCATTATGCAGTTTCATACATAGTGATAATAATGAATATGGATTAACAGTTTTTCAACAATATATAGTAACAGTATGAAAACTTAAGCTCAAAATTTAGTATATGACCCTATGTAGGATTTAATGGGTATATAGCCAACAATTGATGACTCCTGGGGAGTGCGAAAAATCCAGTCTTCCTTGTTCCTATTGCCATGTGCCTTAAGTATTGGGATGACTCCATTATAAGTGGGCGTTCTCTTAAGGTTTCTTCATCATACCATGTTGTTTGTCTAAAGGTGTAATGTTTTGTGGAAGTGATGTTATGTATATTATCCAGGTGTGAATTTCGTTGTGTTTTGTTCTTTTCTGATTGCTTCCAACCAATCCATATGAAATAGGTGGTGTAGTTTTTGTTTAACTAGCAATATAGATGGTGGATCAGAGGCCAATTATTGTTGTAGTATTGTTTTTCAAGCTTCCGCCACTAGTCTCCCAATCATATTTTTTTCATGTTTTGATAGCTGGGTATATTTTGTGGTATTACTAAATAGTGCCCATTCGATCTGCATCTGGATAGGTCTTCCAGCCATTTGCCCACTGTATGTGGTTTGTATTCCAGATAAAGGTCCTAAATATATGATGATATATTTGATGTCTGTTGGTTTGATGTAGTAAGGTAACATTTGTAATGGGTATAAGAGTTTAAGGAATAGGACCATTTTGATTAGATGAATTCTACCCATGAATGTCAATGTGTATGTGCCCTTCTAGAATCGGCACAGAGGACACCTTTTTGTCCTTGTCGAATTTGCACGGGGACACCTGGGAAAACAAAAGAAATTGGCAGTGTGGTGCGCAGGCTGTTGTGAAGACCATGTCTTCGGATTTTAATTTTTCTATGATTCTTGAGGAATCCCCATTCACCTTATTATTCTTTCCCAGCCCACCCATTAATCTGTCTTAATTTTCCACAACATGCCAAACCCTAGCACCAGCTAAACCTGCTATTTGCCATCAAGGGTAGAGAAAAGAAATATATTTACATAGAAGGATAGTTGTATTTTTGTGAGGACAAGTTATAGGATGTATTATATGGATTGCTTATGATTTGGCATTTTCCGAATAACAAAGCTTTTTAATAATTGGGAGCACCCTTCTTAAGGTTACTAAACATTAAATATTAAATAAATCCAATAGGATTTTTTTTGGTCGCCAACATGGATATATGCAGTTTTGTTACAATAAAATACAAATTATAGAGAAAAATTTTACAAGAAATAGGAATGATTTGCTTAAAAGACCAGTAACATAAAATTTGTTTCTACTTAATGAAAAAAAAAAAACACCAAGGCAGTTTTAACTTCAATTTGCAAATTCTTTATTAAATTATTTACCGAATTCTCTGCTTGCGCTCCTCTTCAGAAATTGCGACAGGGCGACAATCCATTGTGCAGTGCTCGATTTCTCCTCCCTGCCTTCTATAGGAGATAGCCAGGGAGGAGAAATCGAGCGTCATACGATGGATTGTCGCCGTTTCTGAAGAGGAGCGCAAGCAGAGAATCGGTAAGTAATTTCTTAATAAAGACTTTGTGAATTTAAAGTTAAAACTGCCATGGTGGTTTTTTTTTTCGTTAAGTAGAAATAAAGTAGAAGATAATAGGAGTTTGCATAATAGGTCCTATACCAGTGAAGTAATTTTAGGGATTGTTTATGTAATTGTAATTCCTGTAGTAGAACGTTGACCTGTTATTTGCTAATTTTCTATAATAAAAGGTAAGGTTTGAAATTACATTTGTATCTCTTAATAAGGCTAAGGCAAAGAATGTTACATTTTATGAAAGTGAAATTATTATTAAAATTATTAACATGCATTTATATAGCACCAAGATATTTCAGCGCTGTAAATGGAAGGTGTGTATATACACACACACGTACATATGGTCCCAGTGAATTTACCTTTTCTTGCCCTTTAAACTCAGCATCTGGGATTCTAGCTTCCACTACAGAAAGGTCACCACCATAGCCCAGCTGTGTACTCTGAAGGTGTGTTTCTGACAGCCAATCTCAGTGCTTCACTGGCACATCTAAGAGCCAACTATATGGTTTATTTGGTAAATGAAACCATTCCTAAAAGGACATTGCTTTCCACAACCAACCAACACATAGTTTCCTAGAATCAACTTCATTTTTGAGGGGGGAACACACAAAAGCAGCGTGATGTCGGCATCCTGCCAGATTCCCTAACTGCTCTGCTCATTATTTGTCAAAGGCAGTAATTGATTGTAAGAGCACAAGCAGCGGAGCTGTTCTATCTCCTCAAGGCTGTTTGTTCACTCTGTCAGGATGTTCAGGAATCGATGGCATGAAATCTTCTGTCCCGCCAACATTTCTACAGATGCCTCTGCTTTTTATCCCTCTTACACACAAACCCAAGTAGCACTCTCAAACTGATCGGATTTTCATATAATTTCCTAGATTTCACTTTTGAGAATTTTGTCTCTGGCAAAGCGCCGCACCTTGTTAGAAATGGAATAACAACAAAGATACTGGCTGATCAACATGTATTTCTTTATAAAGTGCCACTGCTATTTCATACATAAGTATTCTTAGGGGCTGATTTGTTGTGTTCTATAGGAAAACTGCCATTTATTAAGGGTATTGAAATTAGATTATTCGGGTTAAAAAAAGTTAAATTTTTTTCGAGATTTATTATACCCCGACCCTGGAAATAGCTCGAATGCAAAAACGCACCATCTAAATCCTGGTTGTGTAGAAGTCAATGGAAGAGTACCCTTGAACCATTTGAAGATGTCAATAGCCTTGATGTTTGCATTTTTTTTTGAGTGGGTTTGCTTGAAAATTTAAACAATTTTGAGTTTTTTCCTGCGAAAAACTTGTTTATTTTGAGTTTTCTGGTTGTTAACCTCCCTGAGTTCGCTGATCTGAGTTTTTTACATTTAAGTGTTTTCTTAAATTAGAAACCATTCCAGTTGGGAGTTCATTCGAGGTCTAATAAAGCTCACATAGCTCTAAAATTCGATATTTGATAAATAACTCCCTCAATATTATAATGACTTATACTTAAGGTTTAATTTCATCCCAAGTGTCACAGAAGCACTATATTCAAAATACTTATGTTGTGATCTTGCATGGTTTTAAAGAGAAACTTTTTCTTTATAGTTCTTTTCTTTATATTTATTTTATTTCTAAAAATCATTTACCCAATCCTATTGTATAACAAAAATATATACTTGTAGATTGTGTAGCATGCAGAAAACACTATCAGCTGAGAAAAGTGCTAAAGTTATTAGAAAATGACATTGCAGTCATGGCTAAAAGCAACACAGTGATTATCTCCCTTTATTTTATGTCTTCATACAATGCAAAGCAAGTAGTCTGGACTTGCTTATTGACTCTGCAGGGAACAGAAGCTGCCATTGGAAGTTGTAGATCAAAAGGTTACAGCAGCTATTCATTGTACTGCTTGTTCTGACTATTAAAACAAAGTAGGGAAGCCAGCTGATTACCACACCTATGTAAATACACTACTGGGGCTCATTTATCAACACTGGGCAAATTTGCCCATGGGCAGTTACCTAAAGCAACCAATCAGTGACTAGCTTTTTGAAGCCAGCTGCAAGTAGAACAATGAATGCAGCAATCTGATTGGTTGCCATGGGTTACTGCCCATGGGCAAATTTGCACAGTGTTGATAAATGACCCCCAGTGTGTGATTTGGAGTTTTGGCTGGAGCAGAACAGACTTCTGCTATATTATTTCAAATGTCAGAACCAACGGTGATTGCATAGGATAGCAAGGGACAGACAGACACTGCTTTCATTAGAAAGTACATTTACAAATACATTTACAATCTTTTAATATGTGTAATGTATTTTTAGAAGTTGCATTTTCTGTCATTAGGCAACATTTTAATTTTGCATTGAAAACCTGTTGACATGTTATTAAGCACTTTAGTACATTTTGCATTACTACTCGCCTGAAAAAGCCTTTGCGTTAATATTAACCTTTTGATTTCCTATGTATAGAACTCTGTCAGAGTTTATTTAATAATTTACGAGTCCCTTCCTCAACTGAACTTACAAACTTATTTCTCATCACGCGCACACTTATGCTTTCTCACCGGCAATAATGTAAATATGGCAACTTATAGCTCCTAAATGGTAGTAAACAAGCAAAACATATCTATATAGTTATGGGACCTGTTATCCAGAATGTTTGGGACCTGGGGTTTTTCGAAATAAAGGATCTTTCCATAATTTTGATTCCTTTACCATAAATCTGCTAAAAATCATGAAATAAGCCCAATAGGATTGTTTTGCATCCAATATGGATTCATTACATCTTGGTTGGGATCACGTACAAAGTATTATGACTACAGAAAAAAAGGAAATACATTCTTAAAATGAGAATTCTTTGAAATCTCTCTATAGGAGATGGCCTTCTATAATTTGGAGGTTTCTAGATGGATCCCATACCCGTATTAGAAAAATGCCTATCATAAGGCATTCCAATGGAATCCCTCAACTATGGGGGGGGAGCTTTTACTTCACCTTTAAATTAACCGCTTCTCTGATAATTGTAAAATATCCTAATAACCCTAGCAACCTTAAAACATTTCAGCAAAACCCACACAAAGCAGACTGTATCAATTAGTTTTCTTTAAAGTCTGTTCCTGTGTCCGTGTATTAAATAATTCATCTTGAATTGTATACCAGTGCAATTGTATTGTATTGTTCATACAGCTCTTCACTGATTAGTACAGGGAGGGGCAGGGGCTTTCTTTTTCACCTACTCTTTGTGACTGTAAATAATGCAGATAAAGCAAATGAGAGCTGGAATTTCAGAAGCGTAGTCTGACCTACAGATATTGTGAGCCGCCTGCTAGTTTATCCCACTTATGTTTATATAGTGCAAAAGAGATTTAGACTGGGGTTGACTTGTGTTGGTGTTTAGCTGCTTTGCAGTACATTGTAGATTTGTTTATTACTGAACAATTATCTGAGAGTGAGACCATAAGGATGTAGATGAAGGGGGGAAAAAAGAAAAAGAAGGTTGTGTGCTTTATCCTGCCTACCTGCACAGCACTCGCACTTCTGCTGATGTTCTCTAGAAAAAAACTCCTCCTTTGAATACCTATGTCATTATTGTTTCAAATGAATAGATTTTTTTTTTCAGGTACAGGTATAGAATCCATTATTCAGAAACCCGTTATCCAGAAAGCTGCGAGTTGTGTTTTCCATTAAAATTAAGTTTTGGAGGTTATTTATTTTTTTTTTAAACTGATTTTTCGAGATTTATTATACCTGACCCTGGAAATGGCTCAAATCTAATAATACTCCAGCTAAATCCTGTCGAAGTCATGTAGTAGTCAGTATAGCATTTGAAGATGTGAATGGCCTTCACGATGTTTGAGTTTTTTTGCCGAAAACTCAATTAAGTCGGGTGATTTGAGGCTTTTTTTCCCCCAAAAACTTGATTAATTCGTTTTTGGATTTTGCAACTCTAACTCACTGAATCGAGTTTTTTTCCATTCAAGTTGTTTGTTACATAAAAAAAAAACATTTGAGTTGTGAGTTCATTTGAGGAATAATACATTCTAAAATTCACCTTTAATAAATAACCCCCTTAATGTATGAAGAAAGATCCAACATAAAGATCCATTATCTGGAAACTCCCAGAATCCCGAGCCTTCTGGATAAAAGGTCCCATACCTGTATTTACTTTTGGTGCCAAAACTAATTTTCTATAAATGTTAATACAACTATGTACCGTTGGATGGTTGTGTTGGGTTTAGGGATGTGTTGAATACATGATTTAGTTTGGGGTTTGGACAAATGCTAGCACTTTTTGAACTCCTAAATGACCATCCTAACAAAAAGGTACATCCGATACAATAAATTCATGTGACTTTTTCTAAGCCAGAATAATTAAAGGACCAGTAACATCAAATCTTTTTTTTTTAAATTTGTTAGTATACAAGCGAAAAAGAACCCCACAAAGACAAATGAAACTTTATTAAGAAATAACTCACCGAAACGCTGCTTGCACTTCTCTTCAGAAAAGGCGACAGGGTGACGATCCATCGTGCAGAGCTTGATTTCTCCTCCCTGGCTTTCTCCTATAAGGAAGGCAGGGAGGAGAAATCGAGCGCCACACGATGGATCGCCTAATCGCCTTTTCTGAAGAGGAGTGCACGCAGAGTTTCGGTAAGTTATTTCTTAATAAAGTCTTGGCGATTTCAACGTTTAATTTATCTTTGTGGGTTTTTTTTAATTTTATACTAACGGATTTGTTTTGTTTGATGTTACTGACCCTTTAAATGTAGCAATCTTCTCACATATGAATATGTAAATTTAGGCTTGCGTACAGTGTATCTCTGGGTTGCATTAGTACCCCAACAACTTCTTTGAGGGACAAAGAAGAGACTCCACAAAGCAAACACCTACTTAACATTTGCTATTAAAGGAATATTAGAATGTTATGTATTTACAGTTACAGTACACGTCCATCCCTTGTAGACATAATATCTGTGCTGACAGAACACCTTTCTATATAGACCCTGTGAGCGAGTATTGGGTCTTTGAAAGCTATTTGACATAGGCTTGATTCTTAATGATTTTGCATCTTGTAGATCGAAATAGCCTGTCCTTTTCTCTCTTTCATTATTTTGTTGTCTGCTGTCTCTTCATTCTCCTCTGCAGTTTTTCAATAATTCCACTTATATTTTATCACTTTTTAAACAAGACTTACCTTTCTCATTGCTGTCATCTGTCATCCATGTTCCTATACCTTGGTGCTTTCCTATACCTTCCTGCACTCTATTCTCTGCTTTATGTTTGACTCTTCACAAAAAGCGATTTTAATTATTAGTTCCCCTTTTAAATGCTCTTAAGACACTGGTAATACTGAGGTCTTCCTCTTAAGCTGGCCATAGATGCAAAGATCCGATCGTACAAATCATCGTACGATCGGACTTTCCCATCTCCCGACCCGCCACTAACCATTCAGATCAAAGTCTTACCAGTCAGATTAGTTTTAGAACAGATCAGCAATGTTCTGCCCCTGACAGCAATCGTACGATATCTATGTCCAACAAAAGCTGGTGACAGTCTCCCACTGGAAATCGTACTATCGGCAATACACGCAGAGATATTATCGGCAGCCGACAGAAATTTTCTAACCTGTCCGATCGACCAAACGACCGATCTCTGCCGGACGAAAAATGTCGGGACTCTCCACACACGGTCCGAAAATCGTACGAATCCTCGATTCGTACGATCAGATCTTTGCGTCTATGGCCAGCTTTACTCTTAGGGGAATGAACACACAAGACAGAGAAGCAGCCACTATGTATGCTGCACTTGCGTTGTGTATGTTTTCAGAACTGCTAGTTGATGATTGAAGTTTTCTTTCTTAGCTAATGCAACCCTCAGAGTTCCCCTGTTTTTACATATTTGTCACAATGAGTAGTCTCTGATCTTTGATTGAACAAATGTATATTAGACAAAGGGAACGTGTTTACAAGGTTTTTAAATTATTATTGCATTAAGGCATAATGTTGTCCAACACCCATATCGCCCAAGTGAAAAAATAACTACCCCTATAAACTTCATATGGTTGCATCACTTTTAGCAGCAATAATTCCCACCAAACACTTCCTATAATTTGATATCCTCTCTGATAAGTTCAAGTCAGGACATTGAGTAGGCCAATCCAAAACGTTTATTTTGCTTCTCTTTAGCTGCCTAGATATATCAGACAAAGTCTTGCTTTTGTTCTTTGGATCATTGTCTTTCTGCATACACTAATTAAGCTTAAGCTCTGGCTCATGGACAGATAATTGGATATTGTCCTGAATAATCTTCTGGTTCAGTGCAGAATTCATGATTCCTACAACAATGGTAAGTGGTCCAGAGGTAGCAAAGCATCCCCAACCCATCACACTGCCACTGCTATGTTTACTGTTGGTATGATCTTACTGTGGAATGCTCCATTTCCTTTTTGTAAAACGTAACCTGTGTTGTCCAAAGAGTTTGATTTTTGATTCCTCTGTCCATAGAAAATCATGCCAAAGGTTTAGGATTTTTGTTTCTTTGCAAATGCAAGACTGACATTAAGCAGGGCTTTCCATCTTGTTACTCTCCAACAAACCCTATTATTGTTCAACTTTTTTACTCTTTTCTTGAATACTTTTGAATATTTTTGTTACTTCCTAGATTAGTTCCTAGATGTGCACCATTGAAGAAATTATGACATACTAGGCCAGTCTTCTACATTTGGATGGGCTTTAATAATGGCTAGATTACCCTTCTCAGATTTAAATTTTTGATATGTTCATGTTTTTCCCCTCATCTCTTTCTTTTGCATTCTGGCATATTGTAAGTTTTAAATTCAACATGGCTACCTGCAATCAAACCTAAGTATGTCCAGTCAGCTGATTATCTGGTTATCAATTTCTTTGCCTGATAAGTTTGTGTTTGCTCATGTTCTCATTTTGGGATATTACATTTTGTTTAAAGATCAGAAACCATTCAGTCTGACAAATAGTGTGTGTGGTGTGTGTGTGTGGTGTGGTGTGTGTGTGTGTGTGTGTGTGTGTGTGTGTGTGTGTGTGTGTGTGTGTGTGTGTGTGTGTGTGTAATAAATATTGGCCTTTTACATCTCTTGCCTTGAGCCCCCATGTTGTGATATTCTCTGTGCTGACTCAGAGATCACCTGACCAGAAATACTGCAGCTCTAACTTTAAAAGGAAAAGCAAAAGACAGAACTCTGTCTGTTAATTGGCTCATGTGACCTACCATGTATGGTTTGTTTATGTGCACCGTGAAACCTAGGATCCAAGGGAATGTCCCTTAATTTTTTAAAATGGCAATTTTCTATTTATGATTACCCAGTGGCACATACTACTAAAAAAGTATATTATTATGAAAATGGTTTATTTGCATGAAGCAGGGTTTTATGCAATATAATATTAGAGACCTACATTGTTTGGGGGGGTATAGTTTTCCTTAAATAGTAAACTATTTTAATAAATATATGTCATCAACATAATTAGTCTTTTGTTTTCACTTAACTACAACATTGCTCACTCCTCTTTTATGATACCTTTCCTTTCTGCCTCCATTCATTTCACCTCTTTATATCAAACCTATGGAAAAAAGATTGCCTTTTTTATACATATGCCATGCCTGGGGCTAACTGTTTTTTTTCCATTGCAATTTATAAAAAGTATCCCTATGCATTTCTTGGCCCTTTAGAAAAACTAAACCAGTGGCCTTGGCCATAGATAATACATTTTCATCACTTGCAGCAAAAAAAGTAATTTTAAAGGAAACCATGCTGCTTTCTCTTTATTTATAAAATGTATATTATTTTTTAGCTAGCTCAGCTGGAGGGAAGTTTGATCAGTCGACCCCTGAATTACTCCGTTAAATAAGGTAGTGATGCTTGTTAATTTAAAACATGTTTTCATTTTCCCAAGATCTGAGGTGGCTTTAAATTTAAAATTGCAAGAGGAATGCTTGAAGCTTTTGCTTTTTCTGTTTATCCCAAAGCTTTATCTCTGCAAAACAAAGTGCTAGTTCACTGCAAGAAATATGTTATATATGTTCAATAAAAAGCCATATGCACATCTGTTAATATTCTTGAATGTATTATGTTTTTCAGGGGCTTACAACCATTGACTTCTGTAGACACTGCCAAACTGCATCTCCCATCTTACATGTGAGTTATGATGAAAAACAACAAGTTTAACTGGATGTTGGTGGCCAGTTATATGTTTAAAACTGTCATATAAGTGCTGCTGTCCAACATTTGTGAGCTGCGGCCCCTAGTGTATCTTACATGGTTTGTTATATTCCAGTTTCAGGGAAATTCATTTATTTTTATATCTCCTGGTCTGTTATTAAGCTTAATAGATGGCTGTATGCAGGGGCAAAACTACAGAGGAAGCAGACCCTGCGGCTGCAGGGGGCCCAGGAGGTGTAGGGGTCCCATGAGGTCCCAATTCATTTACAGTTTCAATCAATATTGGTAAAACAGATCAAACTCTAGACATTATGGGGGCCTGACAAATAATTTGCTGTGTGGCCCTGTAATATCTAGTTACACAACTGGCTAGATTTACATTCTAGCCGTCAGGAAAGCATTTCAGGGAGATCCGAAGAAGAGGAGATTTGTCGCTGGGTGACTAATCTTCCCAAATCGCAGTGTCTGCCACCACCCTTACTAGTAAAATCTGTTTTATGGAAAGGCCATAGACTACATTCCAAGTACATAAGTGTCTAAAAAAAAATTTTCTTTTTTTCCTCTGTAATAAAACATTACCTTGTACTTGATTCCAGCTTACAGACCATTAATCCATATTGGTGGGAAAACAATCCTAATGGGTTTATTTAATGTTTAAATAATTTTTTGGTAGGTTTAAGGTATGGTGATCCAAATTAAGATCCCCCTATCCTGAAAACCCCAGGTCCCAAGCATTCTGGATAATATGTTTCATACCTGTAGTGGTAGAAGCTTTAGGCCAGTAGCACATACTGTGTAGATATAGCAATGGAGAAAAGACTAATCTGCTCTCATTCGCCCTATCTTGTCTGTGCACTGATAGGCACAGCTGTCCATGCATATGTGGTAAAGACTGCGACATTTAAATGCATAGTTTTGTATTTTTTGCCTCTATCTGCCCATTTTCTCTCTGATGGGCCCATGCCTTGTCTCTCAGGGTTTACAAAAGACGGGGTGCGTGGGAGCAGATGTATCTTTTCTACGTTGACTGATCTATGCCAGCAGAAAAACAGTGTGTGCCACTTCCATGTGTAGTATAGTTTAATTTTTGTCATTCACATTCAGATCTCTGATCAGGGAAATGTGGTTCAAGGAGGTGTGCATAGTCTAATTGTGAAACCCGTTACAAAGCAGGATAGGCAAAGGGCTTCTTTTTTTTTGCCAGAAAGAACTTTTTTTAGTGGCATAGTACCAATATATATCTCCAGGGATTATAAATGCTAAAAACTTTTTCAGCAGCATCTTTCCATCTGCACTGTATACAATAATGCACACTGCACTTTATACAACTATACACATTGTAATAGGGCAGAAGTAAACATCTGTAATTCTGGTGACAATGTCCCTTAAAATGGGTAGATTTCACCTATGTACAGCATCAGCCATATAAACAGGTCTTGCTTGTTCTGCTTATTTTATTAAATTATGTATTTTGTGCTCCAAACACAGACCATGACATCTTTTTAACAAGACTTCAGACAACATATTTTTAACAAGATGCCTGTATGTTATTCCTTGCATTCCAGTAATTTGGAGCTTTCTTTCTGATAACATCCTATACCTGTATATGTGTATAGAGCCCAGTGTTCCAGGGAAGTGTTTCAATTGTAATTGCTACTAAAAACAGTACTTTATTAATATACCTGTGAAGAAGCATTGTTTTTTGAAATGGAGTTGTTTCACGAGTCAGAACTAGTAATGCAGACAGGGGCAAACACATTTTACTTTTAGCTGCAATTAGGTTTACAAATAATGTAAAAAACATTGACATTTTTCAATCTACAGTATGTATATTGGAGACTTATGCAAAATCACATTTTTTTTAATAGGCCAGCTTTGTTTGACATTTTACATTTTAAGTGGCTTTTCATGTGAAAGATTTGTAATTTTCATTACAATTTGAACATTAGGAGGGTGCGGTGCTACTGACATGCTACTGCCATAATGACACTAAGCTTAAAGGATAACTAAAGCCTGACTAAAGAAGTAGGCTAGAAATGATGTACAATATGTTTTGGGCTTCTCTACCAGCCCAAGGCAACCACAGCCCTTTAGCAGTAAAGATCTGTGTCTTCAAAGATGCCCCAGTAGCTCCCCATCTTCTTTTCTGCTGATTCACTGCACATGTTCTGTGCTGCTGTCACTTAACTGAACTTAGGGACCAACTCACAATATATAGTACAATATATATTTAGAATATAAATGTCACAATATATGGTTGATTAGTAATTTATTCAGATAATTACTAAATGACAGCACAGAAACCAGTGCAACTAGCATCAGAATTTAATAATCAGCTTTGTAGCATCAGCTTATATTACAGATAAACCAAATTTTCTGCTTGATATTTTGCGATAACCCCTAAGTTTAGCTTCTCAACAGCTGCCCAGAGCCCACTGAGCATGTGAGTGTCGCAGACACTTTCCAAGATGGCGGCCCCCCTGTGAGAAGTTTGAAGTTTTGGATCATTGCTACTATGAGTTCAGTATATAAAATATGGCTTTTTTTTTAGCCATATTCATTTTAAGGGTTTAGTTCTCCTTTAATAACCAAAGTATCTAACATTTTGCCCCAGTGCCTGTAGGATGCAGTTATACTGGAACAGTGGAAAGGATGTTTTTTGTTGGAGAATTACATGAACGCTACTGATTTTTGCACTAAGTAACCCCTATTGTTTTTTTACTATGATTGTAGTAAATTGCAAATCCTGTATTTGTTTTATTTGATACATGCTAATATTGCTGCACATACCATAGTTGCTCCTGCAAAGTTCATAATTTCCCTGAAGGAAGTGAACGCTAATTTAATTCTTCAGTTAGCCCGCTTCTGAGAGAGAGCAAACGCGGAATAAAATTACCCACTGACCTAAATAGGATTTGTGTCCCGATCTCACCTTTTTAATCATCTGTTTACAAAACAAGAAGCTGTGATAGTATTGATTCATTTCAGAGCATGCCTAATGAAATGTTGTTGGCGCATTGATTTATAAAACGCCACTGCCAGCTCAGACTCCTATAATCAATGCATGGCAGGGAGGCTGCTAAATGTGACAATGAGAACTCTTAACGGTGAATAGACGAGAAATCTGAAATAATGTGTTGCATGTCTTAATTTAATTTGAATGTCTTATGGGTGTTGCAGAAAGACTAATATACAGTTAAGCTTCCATTTACTCTTCTGTCAAGAAGTAGTAAAGCATCACTGAGGCTGTGACCCATTGGTTGTCAGTCGTAACTGCAAAAACATTGACTAATATATTCTGTTCATTGGTTGCTGTTTTTGTGTGATCCCTCTTTCTGTTTTCCACACCATCTCCTCTTCCTTCTGTCACTCCATCACTCTGTTCATCTCTTTTGTGTTCTCACTTCATTCTCACTCCTTGTCTTTCTTTTCATTCTATCCAGTCTCAGCATTGTCTTCCTTTGTTCTGTAGCTGCTTTATTTACCCCAACTTTCACCAGCTGTCTACTATAAATGGAAGGGGTGCCACCATGTGAGAGCATGGGAAGATGAGGAGAAAGTGGAGGAGCCTATTTTGTCTATGACATGCTACCCACTGCTACCTGACTCGCTTATCTCTTATTGCTTTTCTTACCTAACTGCTCCCTTCAATTTCATTCACTTACCTTAACTTACCTTGCTACCCCAACAATTGACATTCTTTATCTTTCTTCCAGCACCATTCCCTTCCTATCTCTCTTCCCCGCAACATCTAGGGAAACCCCAGTGCCAAATAAATGTTGCATTGTGGACAAGATTTTGGTTCCATTGGTTCTATCCTTAAAGTGGTTGTTCACCTTTAAATTATCTTTTGGTATGATATAGATAGAGAATGACATTCGGAGACAATTTGTGATTGGTTTTCATGTTATTTAGCTTTTTATTCAGCAGATCTCCAGTTTGCAATTTCAGCAATCTGGTTGCTAGTGGCCAAATAACCATAGTAACAATGTATTGATTTGAATAAAAGAATGTGAATAGGAGAGGGCCTAAATAGAAATGAGTATTAAAAAATAGCAATATATTTAAAGCCTTAGAGAATATTTGTTTTTCGATGGTGTCAGTGACCCCTATGAAAGCTTGAAAGAGTCAGCAGAAGAAGGAAAATCATTCCAAAAAGGATCAAAAAATAAATTATGAAGACCAATTGAAAAGCGGCTTAGAACTGGCTATTCTATGACTATACTAAAAGTTAATTTAAGGTTCTAACCATTAGCATAAAATGAAAAATATAATCCGTTTTCTACGTGAACCTTCTTTGTTGCATATGAGCTTGTCCTTATTTTACAAAATTGCCCAGTGTACTATGCGTGTTGCCTCACGAGGAAACTTCGGGCGACTTGAGAAAATGAATCGCCGCATGTGATTAGCGCAGGCGATTTTTCATTTTAGCCAGGCGCAGAGCGAGGGGAGGCATCTGGGGAAGATTGGTCGTGTAAAGTCGCGGCGATTAGTCGCCAGGCGACTAAATCTCCCCAAATCGCCCAGTGTGTCCCAGCCCTTAAGGTGGCTACACACAGGCAGATTTAAGCTTCCGAATTGGGATCATTTAGACTGATTAGGCAGCTTTGTTGCATGTGTATGGGGCCTTCCGACAGGCCTCCCTGATCGATATCTGGCCAAAAATTTGCATGCTCATCAAACTGGTCATACTTAATTTATTGCAACCTTCAGCCTCAGGACTGCCTAAAAATATGGGCTGAGGCTGATGTGAAAGATGTATAATCTCTGTAAAGTGCTGTAGAATATGTTGGTCCTGTATAATTAAAGGATAATAATACAGTACAATCATTTCTGATGTATCTGTATTTTGATTTGTATGACAAGATTTTTTTGTATTTCTGTTTACCTGCCTTAAGCCTTGCTGATTGTGAAACATTAATAGAGTTATGGGTCACAGGTTCTGCATTTTAATTATAAATATTGATCATTGTCCATTTTTATGCATCTTGGGATGGGGGAGTAAGTGTAGGCGATGCAGCAGGGACAGCTAGACTATACTTTCAGGAATTAAGTTTAGCAGAAGGAACACAGCCAACATCAACACTGGCTTCATTTACAAGCATAAAGCTGAGTATTTGATGTATTCCTACACACACTATGCTTTAAACTATTGCTGCGCTTCATCCTCTTGTCTTCCACCCTCCTTTCACTTCAGCGAATATATAAATAGTTATCTTAATGAATATTCACTAGCTGCAGACTGGATCTCTAGGAATGTGTTCTTTCCTACTGCTGCATAAGCAGCCTGACAGCCTGATAATCTCTCCCTGGCATCTTTATTTCTTTCACATTATGTGAACCCCACAGTGACCTTGGACTTCAATAGGGGAGATGCCTTTAAGCAGCAAACAGTTACATCAAAATCACTTTGTACAGGGTGACAAATTTCATGCAGTCTGTGGTGGCTAGCATTCATGTGCGTTAAATACATTAACTGTCACAGAACAGTGCTATGGGCTTATTTATAAAGCAATGTAAAAAATAATTTCTATTACCCCTGTTTAGGGTTGCCACCTGGCCAGTATTTGATGGCTGATCCTAATGTTATTAAAGGAAAACTATACCCCCAAAAACAACACTTAAGCAACAGTTTATATCATATTAAAAAAATCTTACCAAACTGGTCTATATATTTAAGTAAATATTGCCCTTTTACATCTCTAGCCACCATTTCATGATGGTCTGTGTGCTGCCTCAGAGATCACCTGACTAGAAATACTAAAACTGTAACAGGAAGGAGTGTTGAAGCAAAAGACAGAACTCTGTCTGTTAATTGGCTCATGTGACCTAACAAGAATGGTTTGTTTGGTAAGTTTGTGTGCACAGTGAATCGTACGATCCCAGGGGGCGGCCCTTATTTTTGGCAAATGGCAATTTTCTATTTATTATTACCCAATGACACATACTATTAGAAAAGTATATTATTATGAAGATGGTCTATTTACATAAAGCAGGGTTTTACATATGATCTATTTTATGCAATATCTTTTTATAGAGACCTACATTGTTTGGGGGGGTATAGTTTTCCTGTAATAGGGAAAAAAGATAAATAGATACGAAGGCCAGTATTTTTTTCCAGAAAAGGTGACAACCCTACCCCTGTTGTGTACTATGGTCCAGGCTAATCACAGGCATTCATGCTTTGTAATTAATACTACAAAGTGTTCCAGTACACATACTCAATGGTCTTTTACATTGCATGTTTTTCTTTTGTTTTCTTATTTCTTATGTCCTTAAAAAAATTTATTTTCAAGCTTGCATCCCCTTTAAAGGAGAAGGAAAGTCTTTTTGCACTTGCCAAATGTTAGGCACCCCCAAGTGATTGTATTGACTTACCTGAAACCCCGGGCCGGTGCTCCTATCAGCAGAAAACTGCACCGGCCTGGGGGTTATACCAGTGAGCACCACGGATCAATCTTCCGTCTTTCCCCCTCTTTGCGCGCCTGCACATGCGCAGTAGAACGAAAAGCCGAACTTGAACTAAAATGTCGGCTATTTCATTCAACTGTGCATGTGTTTGCCCCGGGAAATTTGAAGAAAGAAGAAGACGGAAGAGGATCACTCCGTGGGGCTCACTAGTATAACCCCGGGCCGGTGCAGTTTTCTGCTGATAGGAGCACCAGTCCAGGGTTTCAGGTACTTCAATACAATCACTTGGGGATGCCTTACATTTGGCTCCCCCAAGTGCATCAAGCCTTTCCTTCTCCTTTAAAATCAAGCGTAGAAGGTAGGTGCTGTCAAGAAACCCAGCTCATGGGTCTGAAATTTATAAATGCAAAGCCTAGTCTTTAGCCACAATTCATTCCTCATTATAAAGAAGCAGAGTATGTCCATTTTCAAAATGAGCACAATTAATGAGCCTTGCAAACATATTTTTTACCTACTATTAACCAACAAATATCTTTGGGTTTTGTTTTCTTGTAGTAATCCACAAAAATGCAACCAAATTACCCTAGAAACCATGCATTGATTTGAATAAGAGACTGGAATATGAATAGGAGAGGACCTGAATAGAAGGATCAGTAATAAAAAGTAACAATAACAATATATTTGTAGTCTAACGGAGTAGTGATGTGCGGGCGGGTGGGCGAGTTCAGGCCGACATCACACGCTTCTTCGCAGGTGGTGGGTGGGTGCCAACGTCAAATGCCGGCTTCCATCTTCTGGGTTCATCTTTTATAGACACTGTACCTTCTCGTCCTGCCCCTTTTGTGATGTCATCGGTGGGGCGGGTCTATAAAAGCAACCCGGAAGTGCAGGCTAACGTAGGGCGGGTTAGGTGCGGGTCGGGGGAAATCCTGACCCGCACATCACTATTACAGGGCCTTTTTGTGGAGTGGAGTTAGCGATGCCCATTTGAAAGCTGCAAAGAGTCAGAAGAAAAAGGCAAATGACTATAAAACTAAAATAAAATGAAAACCAATTAAACAGTTGCTTAGAATTGGCTGTTCTATAACATAATAAAAGTTACCTTAAAGGAGAAGGAAAGCCCCAGGGCGCAAAACCCCTCCCCCCCTCCCCTGTGTTGCCCCCCCTCCCTCCTCCCCCCTGGCCTACCTGTCCCCCTGGGCAAATGCCCCTAACTTGTTACTCACCCCTCTGCGCAGGTCCTGTCCACGGAGTTCGCAGTCGCCATCTTCTCCCACGCGCGTCTTCTTCCTGCTCTGACCGGCGTCTTCTGGCGCATGCGCAGTAGGAACAGGTACCGGTACAGCTCTATTGCGCATGCGCCGAATGTCACGAAGTTTTCCGATTTCACTTCGTGACATTCGGCGCATGCGCAATAGAGCTGTACCGGTACCTGTTCCTACTGCGCATGCGCCAGAAGACGCCGGTCAGAGCAGGAAGAAGACGCGCGTGGGAGAAGATGGCGACTGCGAACTCCGTGGACAGGACCTGCGCAGAGGGGTGAGTAACAAGTTAGGGGCATTTGCCCAGGGGGACAGGTAGGCCAGGGGGGAGGAGGGAGGGGGGGCAACACAGGGGAGGGGTTTTGCGCCCTGGGGCTTTCCTTCTCCTTTAAATGTGTACCACCCCTTTAATTAAGGGTCCCCCCCCCAGAATTCCAGTAGTTGCAGTTGCAATATGGTTTTGTGGGCGATGTTTCAAAATAAACACAATTGTGCTTCCACTCTGCCATAAATCAGAAAAAATTGCGTTTGCAGTTAGCGTAATTTTCGTGTTCAGCATGAGAGTGAAGTGCGCACTCGACTCATTAGACTAAAGTAATGCAGGGTGCTGAGGGAACCCCAGAGCTACCGCCTGGTCCAGAGGTTGTGGTAGTTTCAGGGTTCCCCTCTGTCAGTAAGTACAACTGTGCCTGATTCGAAAAGGGAGGCAGGAAGCGGTGCTGAGCGCAACTATTCAGAAGTACATTTGAGGCATGTACCATGGGGTTTTATGCACAACTGACTGCATAGAAATATGCACAAATGCAGCTTTAGTAGCGGGCATAAAGACCCCTATGGTTTTTGTACTCCTGAGCTTTTATTTGCGCTTGTAAGTTATTGTCCTATAAAGTGTAAGCACAGCATACTGGACTGGGTAAATGCTTTGTTTATAGCGAACTTGAACCTATAAATTACTTTAAAACCATTGAAAATGTGTAATTCGCATACACCAATACATTGAACACTTGCAGTTACAATTTCTTTAATTTTATTTTTGGATTTGACTCCACTTTAATATGCATCATTTTGGACCATTTCATCTCTTTTACTAGAATTGTGGTTAATCTATTGTGCTGGGGGTAGTTCATAACAGATTTTAGCCCTAAGTGAGTAACCCTTTCTTTCTTCTTTAACACTATTGGTGAAATAAAAAGGCCCTGTTACTTTAATAAACACTAGCAGACATCTGTACATCTGTTAATCATTAACATTCAGAACTGGTTGTTGCTGGGAAAACTCTCCCAGTGCTTGCTGAAGTGTAGGTGACTGCCTTTCATTAATCGTTTTCCTAGACAGATTCACTGAGTTTCCACTAAAGGCACAGTGTAAATTCTCTGGGTCAGGCACCAGAAAGAAGCTCTGGCCCATCCCTGCACAGTGTCCTTCCATATAGGGAGAAGAGAGGAACATAGGAGGGTTAATGCCTGGAATACCAGACATACAACACATTCCTCTACACTGTGCAAGCCCTCTCACTATCTCATGTCCCTTGTTATACCATATCACATTTTTCCAAAAATAACAATTCAGTTGCATTAGCCTAGGTTTTAATTCAGCTAAAACTTTCAATATTCGTATTCTGGTTTATTGTACATTGCTGAAAAATATATGTTGGAGGTCTTATAAATAATTTGATAAAGAGGCTCACATAACACAGAAACCCCTATACCCATCACAGTTACCTGTTTCTTCAAAAAGTATGAATTAATGTCATTTTCTATGCTGAAATCCAGCTGTTTAACAGTTCTTCTCTTTCTGCATCATTTGAAATCCTGGCAGGGAAGGAGGAACTAAACACTGATGTTACAAATTTTAACAACTTCTCCACAGTTTACAGACAGCATGCAGGAACTACATAACCCACAATGCATTGCACTGATGTTCCATTCCTTATTGAAATCACGTGTACAATGAATTGTGGGGTTTGGAGGATGCAGACTGAGGACAGATGGCAGTTGATACAAAGTAACAGATGTCAGCCAGCTCAGCAAAGTAGTCAGAGAGATCAACAAGAGAGCAGGGGGCTAGGCTTAGGGATCTTGTTTCAAACCATTAAAAATCATGAAAAGTCTGCATATTTTTTTTTTTTTTTTGATGTATATTGCAAAGTTGCTTGAAATTATGTTTACTTTTCAAAAAGCTTATGTTTTTGTGGAGTTCCCCTTTAATACCCATAATAGTTTTAAAGTCGGATGCAAAGTGTAGTAGCAAAATAAGTACACTTTTTTCCGTGGGTATCCAAGATTTTTAATTGTGTAGCAGGCGGTTGTATAAAGATGCTTCTGCAATTTCCTTGTATTTTGGGTTAAAGGTTTATTGAGACTTGGCATGCAATTATACTAGCCATCGGTTTCCATAATTTACTTGTGGCAACATCAGTATCTAAAGTTATGTTTCCGTTTTGTGCCTGGATAGACACAAAGCACCATACAGTATTGCAACCGAGTTATTAGGGACGTATTTTGTTTTAATTTGTGGTAAGTATCATATGATGATGAGAATTTGTTGCACAAAATGTGCAGAGTGCAGATATACTCTTGATAAGACTAAAGAGACATTAAAGAAATGTTTATGGCAATATGTGTATAGGATAAGTGAATCTTTTTATGGTTTGCAATATATTTTATTTGTAACTTTGAAATAATTTATGTAGTGTTTGCTACTCTGTAAACCATAAAGGGGTTGTTCACCTTCCAAACACTTTTTTTTAGTTGAGTTGTTTTCAGATTGTTCCCCAAAAATAATGACTCTTTTCAATTACTTTCCATTATTTATTTTTTTTACTGTTTTTCCAAAATCTAAGTTTAATTTTCCTTGACTCTGATGTTTGAGTCTGGCAGCTCATTGATTCCGATTCATTCTAAACTGTTACAATTTTGCAACATTGAGTTGATACATTTCTCTGAAGCATTTCTGGAGTATTAGCGACTATTGTATCAATTCTAACGGCTGCCTGTAATGAAACTCAGGGATTCTGCTCAGATGGGACAAAGTTAAGAAATGTATCAATTAATGTATCAATTTAGAACAGTTTACAGGGTCGACACCCCCCCCCCCAGGGCTGCTTTAGAAGGTGAAAAATTATATTTTACCCTTCAATATTAGAAAAACGGTAACACATAGAAAAAAGAAAGTAATTGGAAAAAGTAGTTATGGTGATCTATCTGAAAACTAGTTGTTTGAAGGTGACCACCCCCTTAAGTTGTGTTGTGTTATTCTAGTTGCTTACCTTATAGCCCTGGGCCTGTTTTTCATGTTTCTGTACCAATCTAGAATTGCCTCAGGGAATAACTGGGAGGTTAGAATAAAAAAAACAAAAAAAAAACTGTTTGGTACTCCCCAGGTCTGACACACAGCTTTAATGCAGTTCCAGAGCAAGCCGGTTGTGTGTCTCTCCATTGAATACAGAGGATGGAATTTGGGATTTGATTTGCTGTGCTTTTTAATGACCCTATTTCCTATAAGCCCAATGTTTGCTTATAGTCTGTACTAAGATATACCGCAAATCTATAAGCATATAACATAAGCATCTTTGATCAATTTGGCCACCAACATTGCAGGCCAGATCAGGCTGATCCAATTGTTTGGCCTCCAGGCCAATGATCTATAAGCAAAGTGTATTTTGATAAATTTTGACACCTACAATGTGGGCCAAATCAGACACCTTCAAAGCTGATACAATTGTTTGGCCCCCAGGCCAATGATATTTTAATGGGAGCCCATATAGGCCTGTTGGGAAAGTACCACATCAAGGACCCAATGGGGATCCTGCTCTACTGGATTTTTAAACCTGTCCAATAGAAATCTGGTTGTTTTATAGCCCGATATCTATTGGAGTGGGCCTGTATACTGACAGATAAGCCAATAGTTTGGATAACATGCAGGACCAGCCCATGTAGTGTAGCTTTGAATTAGTGAATATGCCCATAGTTTAAAAAAGACATGTGGCTTTTGTCATAACTGAGAGCTACAACCCTGGCGGTGTCCTACTTTTGCTACTCAGTATTTTTACGTCTGTTAGTCTCTTGGGTTTTTAAGTTTGAGAGGATAGGTTTTAAATAATTAGCAAATGTAATTTTCTGCCATACGTCAGCTAGAATGAAAAGCCAAGTGAGGGAGAGATTTTGTTGTCGCTGTGAATTTAATAAGAAACTGCATGTTCAGGGTTTAACTAATTACGCCTTTAGTGATCCCTTATAATAGGAATGTTCCCTGGATCTCTTTAGTGTATTGTCAGAATGCTCTATAAGCGGTTTGCCTGTGCTAGTTATTGACTGCTGATGTGTCATTAATATCTTGCCCCTAAAGTATAGTGTATATGGATGCATTTTGTCATTTCATTAAAAAAAAATTATATATATATATATATATATATATATATATATATATATATATATATATATATATATATATATACATACATACATATATATACATATACATATACACATATATACACAGTCCACCAAAGTGCCGTCACTCTCGAAAAATAAAGTTCATTTGCCTGGGTGCAGAATCCATAATTCATCCAAAACTTTCACAAAAGAGCCGCACTCTCAGGGCTTAAAAGATTATAGATAGCTTTAATGCAGGTTACAGCCTAACGTTTCGGCCCAACGAGGCCTTTCTCAAAGTGCTGACATAGTATTAAAACGAGCCTTATATCTATGTACTGGCGGGAACAACAGCAGTCACAAATATGACGTGAGAGCTAAGCGACTGCCTATTGAATACATCACATTAAGTACATAAATATTAAAAACCATGGCATTAAGATGTATACATAAATCAATCTGTGGTGTTATTACTTCATACACTTCAGCTTACTCAGATACTTGATTATCAATAAACGAGTTAAAAACAAATCATTAAGTAACCATATGTAATTGATTGTTAACCTAAGTGAACATAATATGTTTCAAATGTTACTAATGTGACTTCCTTTGAATATGATATTATAGGCCTCCCTGTCCATGTCCTAGCTCCTATTCAATTCGTTATACAGTATACACCCCAATAAAACTATTGATGCTACTATCACCAGCCATTAGGCTCCAACACTGCACTCTAAAGTTATATGCCTTATGGTATCACATTATCCACATACCTTGCTGTTGCTGAACTACACATACAATGCTGTTATAAAATTACATATTTAATATATAAGCTACTGTTAGTATTTAAACTTACTGTGAGGCTGCAGTGTCATATTATACTCCTGTATGCGAACGTGTTAAGATCCTGTGTGTTAAGGTACAGGATCCATTATTCGGAAACCCGTTATCCAGAAAGCTCTAAATTATGGGAACGCTATCTCCTATAGACCCCATTATAATCAAATAATTTTAATTTTTAAAAATATTCTTTTTCTCTGTAATAATAAAACACTACCTTGTATGTGATGTCAACTAAGATATAATAAATCCTTACTAGAGGTAAAACAATTCTGTTGGGTTTAATTAATATATAAATTATTTTCTAGTAGACTTTTAAGGGGATCCAAATTCCAGTAAGATCCCTTATCTGGAAAACCGCAGGTCCCGAGCATTCTGGAAAACCAGTTCCATTTATGTTGCCTTGCTTCAGAATGAAAGGAATGGCCAGTAAAACTACATTATGTTAATGAAGTAAAATTATTTTTGCTATTTTTTCCTTTTGAGCATTCTGGAAACCAGGTCCATACCTGCGCAATATTTATGTTGCCTTGCTACAGAATGAAAGGAATGGCCAGTGAAACCACATTATGCTAATGAACCAAATTTATTTTTTGGTATACTTTCCTTTTGAAACCACATTTCAGATGCCCATTGGGAATTTGGTCTTAGACCCCAGGTTTACACTTTGGGAAAATTTAAGCAAATACTGTGTGTGTGTTAAGAGGTTCATGATTCATTAAATCCTTGAGAGTAACCATATAATTTAAAAATAAATAACTGCGATGTAAGTCGACTAGCTAGTAAACGATTCCCTAAAAGAATAATCTGCCTAATTTCTGATGGTATTTTCTTACAATTTCTGAAGAAAGAAAGCATGTTATGTTTTGTGAATGAAACCAGGTTATTAATACATTTCTCCCATGCGACATAAAGTTATAGAAAAATGGCCATATTTGGGCCCTTGTTCAAATATCGGTCAAGCCAGTCTGAAACCCCTACTGGTATAAAAATGTATTGGGGTCTGAATCTGCTCCTTCCGATTGGGAGAATTACAGTTTAGCACATGTCTGTTTAGCATGTGTTATTGAAGGATTGCCAAATTTGTGCAATTAAAGGAACAGTAACACCAAAAAATTTATGTTCTAAAGTAATGAAAATATAATGTAGTGTTATTCTGCCCTGGTTTGATTCAGAAACTCTTTTATATTTTATAAAAACAAGCTGCGTGTAGCAATGGCTGAAATAAAAAAAGGCTATATGGCACAGGTTGAATAGTGGATAACAGATAAACCCATTGTTCTACAGAGTTTATCTGCTATCTGCTGTGTAACCTGAGCATTTTCTCCTTTGAATGGCTGTCCCCATCGCTACACAGCAGTTTATTTATATAAACAGTAGTAGTGTTTCTGAAGCAAAGGACAACACTGCATTATATTTTTATTACTTTAAATCACTTTTATTTTTTAATGTTACTGTTCCTTTAAGGATATAAGTGATTTGCATATTTTTCAACCTCCAATGCATAACCTTACCTTTATCAACAATAAGGGGCAGATTTATGAAAAATATGAGATTAGAGATTAAGACAGAAAGAACTCGCCTGCATTCTATTCATTCCTATGGGTTTTTCAGAAGGGCATTTATCAAATGGTGAACTCTTAACTTTAAAATTCAACATTAAATATCCCATATGAATTAATAGAAAGTGGGTGAGTTATTTTTTATTTTTTTTTGTCATGAATGAACAAATTGGATAAAAATCAATCCCACTCCAAGTAGTGAATGTACCCTTGACAATCGTCCTCTGTACACTTTGTTGGATATGATGGAGTGGCATTGGATCTGTTGCCTGAAGCGGCAGACACACACTTGTTTTTAGGCACAAATGACCTTAACATTTTGGTTATTGTGCCCAGTTTGTTTACTTGGTTACTATTGTGTCTAACAAATAGGCCTCTGCTAATGATTCTTTAATAAGACAAGAATTTTCAACATCCTAGCAAAGATTTTTCTTAAAAAGCAGAACATGTGCAAATCTCAAGATTAGTAGACCAATAAATAACAGGTATATTAAACTATTTTCTGCCCTGTTACTTGGCGTTTTGTCAGTTCTTTTACAAATGAAACAACATGCTTGGCTTGTTGCTTTCTCATAGATTTAGCAGTTGTGTGTAGCATGCTTTATTCCTACAAAAGAGCAGAAACCCTTATCTGCATAAGAGCGACTTTGATCTCTCTAAGACGGTTAAGCTTAGGCACTGAAGTGCTGGAGTGGCTGTCTCATTAAAAGCCAAAAAGCTGATTATTGAGGAGGTGCTGACCCATTTTAAATCATAGGATAGGAAAGAAACTGTAACCAGCCACATAACATATCTTTTAGTGGGCTGCAAACTGCATTACATTAGCATGAATACATGCAAGCTACATACAACGGGATTGTCAGTTCATGATCTGTCTGCAGAATGATTAAATAGAATTAATATTTTTTTTAAAACTTAATATAACAATTATGTTATATAAATATAGTGGAACCTCAATTTTACATAAGTTTTCCCTCATTTTACATAGTTTTTTTCTGGCCCCACCTATATATTATGCATAATACATTTCCCTAATTTTACATTTTCCTGGATTTTACACCATTTTTTTCTGGTCCCCTAAAAATGTAAAATGGGGGTTCTACTGAATTATCCTAAATTTAAAAAATTATTGTTTAAGGCTGCTGACCGGAACGATATTCAAATTGTCTTGCCTTTCAAAGCGCCCTATAGGCCGAAACACCCCCCCCCCCCCATTAGCCCAATAAATAGTCGCTGTCTATGGCATCTTACAGCTGCGCCTCTGGCGTTTGATTAGAATATACAGATTGACTGGGAAGCAGTGTTGGCATGCAAGGTTGTAGAAGAAGTTTTATATATAGATTTTACTGTAGAAATAGTTAACCAGTTTAAAAAAAGCAACCACACACTAGGTAGAAGTGAGATATTTTTAGAGGAAGGTAAGTTAGGCAGAAATAGTTTATTTGGGGAAATTCCAAAAGTAGGCAAATTAGGTGACATGTTTCTATTCCTGTATTACAAGTCATGTGTGATTTTTTTAAGTTGTTTTCTTTCTAGGTAAGAGAATAATATAATGTAGAAATGCATTGTATTAGTGTCAGACAGTAGGTAGTTACCCTTTTGACAGAAAGTCAAAAGGGTAAATTGAAAATAAAAGTGTATGCTACTAAACTAGGCAAAAGGTATATCTACTGCCTGCTGTCTGTTTCTATTCCTATTTAAATACTGTGCACCAAGGTACTTTCCACTTGTTCTCTAAATTTTCCTGAATTTTTACTAAATTTACAAGATGTATTTAACAGCTGGCTTAGACAAGTCAAAGTACCAACTTTAACGGTGGCATGCCTTCTCCATTGCTTGTATTTCTAGTTTTTCTTCTGCTTACGGTATTGTTTTTTTTCCCCTTATGTATTATACATTGGGGCTTTACAGTTTATGTATGGATAAACTCCAATAAAGTTGATATTATATGCACAGGCAATGATGCTATAGGCCAGTAACTGGAGACCAGGAAACTAGGATTGGTCTGTTCTCATCCATATAAGGCTCTAGATTTGCATCAAGTAAATATGGAATATTGTACCTCATGCTGCTAGTCTTCAGAATATTAGAAAACAGTTCCTGGACATTTATAGGCACGTGCCTGTAGACTGAGTGGCAGCCCTTGGATCATAGGTCATTGTTTATTACTTTCATGTAATATGTAATAAAATACACTTTGCCCAGGAGCAGTAACCCATAGCAACCAATCATCAGGTAGGTTTAAACACACACATCTTATTGGTCGGTATGAGTTACTGCTCCTGAGAAAACTTAGTGCCTTTTATTACATACGCTTATCCATAAACACATGTACATCACATCATTATATTTATTTTATTTTATGTGGCCCTGATCATGTGTGGTTGGAAATTGTGTTTATACAGTGGTGTGAAAAACTATTTGCCCCCTTCCTGATCTCTTATTCTTTTGCATGTTTGTCACACAAAATGTTTCTGTTCATCAAACACATTTAACTATTAGTCAAAGATAACACAAGTAAACACAAAATGCAGTTTTTAAATGAGGGTTTTTATTATTTAGGGAGAAAAGAAATCCAAACCTGTGTGAAAAAGTAATTGCCCCCTGAACCTAATAACTGGTTGGGCCACCCTTAGCAGCAATAACTGCAATCAAGCGTTTGCGATAACTTGCAACGAGTCTTTTACAGCGCTCTGGAGGAATTTTGGCCCACTCATCTTTGCAGAATTGTTGTAATTCAGCTTTATTTGAGGGTTTTCTAGCATGAACCGCCTTTTTAAGGTCATGCCACAACATCTCAATAGGATTCAGGTCAGGACTTTGACTAGGCCACTCCAAAGTCTTCATTTTGTTTTTCTTCAGCCATTCAGAGGTGGATTTGCTGGTGTGTTTTGGGTCATTGTCCTGCTGCAGCACCCAAGATCGCTTCAGCTTGAGTTGACGAACAGATGGCCGGATATTCTCCTTCAGGATTTTTTGGTAGACAGTAGAATTCATGGTTCCATCTATCACAGCAAGTCTTCCAGGTCCTGAAGCAGCAAAACAACCCCAGACCATCACACTACCACCACCATATTTAACTGTTGGTATGATGTTCTTTTTCTGAAATGCTGTGTTACTTTTACGCCAGATGTAACGGGACGCGCACCTTCCAAAAAGTTCAACTTTTGTCTTGTCGGTCCACAAGGTATTTTCCCAAAAGTCTTGGCAATCATTGAGATGTTTTTTAGCAAAATTGAGACAAGCCTTAATGTTCTTTTTGCTTAAAAGTGGTTTGCGCCTTGGAAATGTGCCATGCAGGCCGTTTTTGCCCAGTCTCTTTCTTATGGTGGAGTCGTGAACACTGACCTTAATTGAGGCAAGTGAGGCCTGCAGTTCTTTAGATGTTGTCCTGGGGTCTTTTGTGGCCTCTCGGATGAGTTGTCTCTGTGCTCTTGGGGTAATTTTGGTCGGCCGGCCACTCCTGGGAAGGTTCACCACTGTTCCATGTTTTTGCCATTTGTGGATAATGGCTCTCACTGTGGTTCGCTGGAGTCCCAAAGCTTTAGAAATGGATTTATAACCTTTGAAATTGAACTCAGGTGTGATAAACCACAGTTAAGTTATTTTTTAACAAGGGGGGCAATCACTTTTTCACACAGGCCCATGTAGATTTGGAGTTTTTTTTCTCCCTTAATAACGTAAACCTTCATTTAAAAACTGCATTTTGTGTTCAATTATGTTATCTTTGACTAATAGTTAACGGTTTTTGATGAGCAGAAACTTTTAAGTGTGACAAACATGCAAAAGAATAAGAAATCAGGAAGGGGGCAAATAGTTTTTCACACCACTGTATATGGGGCAGTTGTATGAAGAAACTTTGGAGTTATGAGATGCTGCTTGACTGCCCTGTTTATGTCTAGAAATTATACTTGGCTATAACCTCATTATCTGGGCCAAGACTGTTACGAAGTAGTCTGTGAAATGTTTAGTCGAAAATAGCCCTCAGCAGTGTGTGGGAGAGAGAAGTTATCAGTGAAATATATTTTCATATTTCCCATTTTCTGAAATGAAACAATGACACATTTTAGCAAGTATTTCATTATGGATGCACCAAATTCATTATGTTTAAATTCCACATAAAGTTCATACATAGCTTTATATAAGTTTAGATGTAGCTAGTGAAAACGTGGGTAGTGGTTTATTTTTGTTTTTTATCTATTTCATGTATTAATTATCCCCCCCTTCATTAAAAGCTACCCATTGTCTCCATCAAAATAATTGACTTTAAGATCTTATGAAATATTGGTGAGATTGATATTTATACAGTGATAACTGCGGCACACAGGCAATTTTTTTGTAAAAAAACTTCAAGAAAACAAAAACAGAATGTAGCATTAGAATACTTGTTTGGGACGAGAGAGAGTGAGTGAGCGGTCTCTGAGTGAGAGTTTTGACCATAATGAAACAGGATGTGCAGAATTTGAAGACTTTGCCGAGAAGAGGTGAAACTTTGTTTCATGGTTTACAGAAGTGATGCTGCTGTTTGTATGTGTCATATCCAACCTTGTATAAACCCTGGGGCTTCTAACTTTTCACGCAGACTGATTGTTTCACTTTCCTCCCTGATACAGTCGAAATATATAATGATTTAAAAATAAAAGATGTATGATTAGGAGGCACACTCCTCACTGGTATAGTTCACTTTTCTATAGTAAATACAGAAATATCAATTTGCAAAGCTCTTTGTTTCTTTTAGCATACTTGATGGGCCACATATATTCATTCATTATTCCATTGGTCTTTCTTTTATATTGGCCCAGGTGGATGTGTCCGGTTACTGAGCTACCAGATTGCTAAATTTGAACAGAGTTGGTATACATTTTACGTTATATATGTGTTGAATTTCTGTCTCATACTGTAGATATGCTCTATGAACAGAATAGCTAGCTTGTAATGACCTGCTGGAAGAATCATCTGTAGGAATCCAACCAAAGTTCCAAAGAGTACTCAAACAGTGATTCAGGCTTTGCAGTTTTTATTGGTTGTTTTTCAATGTGGCTTTATAATTCTAGCATAGCCTTACATTTATAGAAGCATAGAAAATTGTATAATAATAGTCTAGCTTGTTTGGCAAAGAGTTGTTTGATAAACCTTGTCCTTAAGGGGAATAAAATTCTGTTTGAATTCTTGAGCTCAAACCCATTTTTACGAATGGTGTTATCAACAAATGGCCTTTTTCTGATTCAACTCTTTGGTTGCGTAATACCAGGAAACTTCAAAAGAGGCTGGCACAAGCCTGGAACCCTCGAAGTAGTAGAGCCAGAGTCAGATAGTAAAAGGTTAAAAAAGCTTACATTTTATTTTTCCAAAAATTAAGAACCAAGGCCGGGCGCGTTTCATTTCTACCAAGGATTTAAAAGAAAAATAGCTAATGGGAAGCAAGTGGGCCGCGCTATTAAATGTGTCACTCAGCAGAAAACATTCAAATCCTAGAATTCTTTGGACATACCCCAAAGGCTAATACATTACATAGGTTAACTTAATTAGGAAATACATTATACAAAGTAAATAGTACAAAAACAATATTTCAATAAATGGGAAAAAGAGGAAAAGGGAAAAAAGGACTGACCATAATACATAGCAAAATCAAAATTTAAACCTAGAGGCTGCCTTGTACCTAGATAAAAGATCCATTTCAGTAACTCAGAATAAATGTTTCCACCCCTTATATTGGGAACTACTCTGTCTATACCTGTAACTTTCAAATATGAAGAATTCCTATTATTATCCTATAACATTCTTCAGTGTCTGGAAACTGGTGTTTGAGACTCTTTGTTATTAATGTTAAGGATGTCTTTTAAATGTCGGCTTGTTAGGCCCACATATTGTTTCTTTACATTTTTCACAAGTATGGAGATAGATCACATTTTTGGTATTTCAATTAATGTAGTGTTTAATATCATAGTTTTTTGTTGTAGTGGTGGAAGTCAAGGTATTAGTTACAGAAATTTACCTACATGTAATGCATTTTGTCGAACCACATTTATAGCTACCTATTGTGTGTAACCAGGTTTGACATGGAGTATTAGTTCTTATTAAACAGGGAGATATTATGTTACCAAGAGTCTGTGTCCTTGATACAAAACTATGTCCTTTATCCAAAACTGCTTTTAGAATTGGCTCTCTTTCCAGAATAGCCAGTTTTCTATTCACTATGTTTTTAATTTTATTAAATTGAGGATTATAAGTTAGAATGCATGTTATCCTATTTTTGTGTTTATTTTTATTTCTTCATTTTCTTGTTTGGTTGCGTGCTTGGTAGTCATTATAAAAGACGCTCTTAATGATCTATTTTTTAGTTTGACGTTATAGTATGACCTACATTTGAATGAATAATTGTTTTTATTAAGGTCTTTGTGGGAGACATGCTAATTTAAGATGCAAAGATGTACATTTTTGTAGTAGAATGCAATAATCAACATTATTTGATTTAGGATATTAAAACATGATTTGAAGTTGATTTGTTGCCCAAAGATGAAAGCTGGTAATCGAACTATGAAATGGATGAATAGGCACGCACTCCTACGACACACCAGGTTGGATAAAATTTCTTGATCTTTTTTCCATAGATTAAAATCAAAGGTCCAGGACATTTGATTTTGATCCATGGAATAAAGATCAAGAAATTTTATCCAACCTGGTGTGTCGCAGGAGTGCGTGCCTATTCATAGATTTCGTTGTATCTCACCCCAACCTACGGGTTTGGGGCGCTGCACCTAGGCCACCTTTCTTCACCGGTAAGTGCGTAATAACACTTACATGTTTGAATTGTTAGCAGATAATGCTACAACCTTAAAAGACAGACCTGGGGCCACGAACCCAGGTCAATTTACATGCCGGATGAGCTTTGGTTTTTATTGGAAATTGGGAATATCTACTGTATGGATAGAGCCGCGTTTTTTTTTCTGTCCGTAATTGAACTATAACTACAGATATGTGCCAGGAGCATATAGTCAATATCCCTAAAGAACCAAAAAAAAAAATGTGGAAGGCTGTCGCATAACAGGGCATTATACTGAGAAATCAGACTCATCAATGCTTAAGAATTTTCCTTGGCAACTCTTGCATAGGTATGGGAGCAGCCATATTGATTGTTGATTAGCAAAACATTCTCTATAGGTACATCCCAGTGATTAATGCTGGTCCTATAATGCAAAGCTGTGAGATTTCCTTTCTGTTATCTTCACTGGCATTGCTTCATTATCAAAATATTTTTTCCAATTTTCAACCTGATCCTATCAGGGTAAAATGATGGCACTTTGTTGCTCAGTGCGCTTGCTGCCTTTGTGTTACAACAATGTACTCCTGCCAGGGATTTAGGTTGACCTTCTATCTTCTGACACTTTCATACCTCTTGAAGGGATGTCCATTTCAATCCAGTTCACTTGTACCTCTATTAACATTTAATAAACAGTTGTATTGGTATCCTCTGAGTAATGCATGAGGTGTGGATTTGTCTAAATGATCCTGCATCCTTGGATAGTGTTTCTAGAAAGCGCTCTCATTTCACATGGCATTATGTTCTTGGGAACATCTTTTAGCTTGTTTAGCACACTAAGGCATGAAAACAACAACACTTGTCAATCCAGACATTTCTCTGTTTGTCAAGCACCTCTGACAACTTGCACACGGTTGTCCCCTGCAGTGCAGAAATTGCCTGTGAATAATTGTTGTATTTTATGGCTCACAGATGTTTTCTGCTGGCCATAGACATGCAGATATACCTGAAATATCGGACGAACGATCGGACGTCCCAATCTCCCGACCTGCCACTAACCTGTCAGATTAAATAAAGTAGTAAAAGAACAGATCAGAAGATGTTCTGCCCCTGACAGCAATCGTACCAAAGTTATGTCCAACAAAAGCTGGTGACAGTCTCCTACTGATATCCGCATATCGGCAATACATGCAGAGATATTATCAGTAGCTGACAGAAATTTTCTAACCCGTCCGATGACTGAACGACTGATGGACATGGCAAGAAAAATGTCTGAACACTCCATACACAGTCCGAAAATAGTATGAAACAAAGATTCGTACGATCATATCTGCACGTCTATATCCAGCTTAAAGCAGATGGTTAAATTAAACAAAAAAAAAATGTTTACCAGCATTTAGCATCCATCATGTTGCCTGGATTTGCTGATGCTAGTAGATAATGGTGCGGCAGTTATTGTACAGCTATGAAACCTGTTGTTCAGAATGCTCTGGACCTGGTGTTTTCCAGATAAAAGATCTTCCTGTAATTTGGATCACTGTAACTTAAGTTTAAATAAACCCAATAGGCTTATTTTGCCTCCAGTAACAATTAATTCTGTCTTAGTTTATACAGGGTACTTGATGTAAAATCATTTTTAAAAATCAGAATTATTTGTATAAAATGAAGTTTATGGGAGACGGCCATTCAAAGCTTTCTGGTTAACGATCCGATACCTGTATATGTATACACTGTTATACAATAGGGATTGTTCAAATGTAAAAAAAAAACAAAAAAAACAAACCCTGATATATTTTTACTAGCAACTTTTCTCCTTTGAATCAGGATGTACATATACAGAGCTATCCAATGGATATGTTACCAGACTAGTATATATGCAATAATGCCCTTTTGTTTCTTAATGAGTAGCAATTACATTTATCCATTCCTAATGTATTTTTTCACCGCTAGGTTTGTGAAAGTTGTAGCAAACTTTCTGGTTTGTATTGATCTAAATAGGGTCATTATCATTAGCTGTGGGGCTGTCATCACATTTTGTTACTTCACTTTCGCAAATTAAAAACACAATCAACAGCTGTACAATGTTGTAATCCAGGTTTTTGGTGAAGGGAAACAGCAGTTGTCTAGAAAACATGTATATATTATTGTGTTTGGTTTTTCTATCTACCGTATTTGAACTGCACCAACGAGGGCATAACTTGTCAATTGCTTTGTCACACCTAGGTGTGTAGTTTGTGGCTCATTGGTCATGCCAAGCTAACTTGTCTCTGCTGAGATGTGTTGGCATATAAACAGGTAAAGTCTTTGTGGAAATGTACACAAAGACAGCAGATGCTAAGCATGACAAAAAACTCTTCATCGACTTTGGCAGTAATGGATGAAAAGGCAGAAACAATCGATAAGGAATTCTTTCATTTGTTTACACATAGTTGATGTTTAAACCCCATGTTTTAGAAATGAACGGTTTATATTTTACACATATATGTTAGCTTTCTGTAAAGGTGGCCATACACAGAGAGATCCGCTCGTTTGGCGATGTTGCCAAACAAGTGGATCTCTCCCCGATATGCCCACCTTGAGGTGGACGATATCGGACTGATCTGATTGTGGGCCCTAGGGCCAAACAATCGATTATAATGCAGGACTACGGGCAGTCAGATTGCAGGATCGCATCAACGAGCAGATGCGGTACGTGATCAGATAGGATTTTTAACCCTGCCCAATAGACATCTGGCTGACTTTTGGCCAGAAATTGATCAGGGAAGCCCGTTGGAGGGCCCCATGCATGGGCCAATAAGCTGCCGTCTCTGTCTGGAGGCAGCTTTTAATGGCCCGTGTATGGCCAGCTTTAGGATTTGCTGTTACCGGTCATGACAGGGCCACTTGAATAATAAGGGAAAAGGGGCCTTAGCATGGACCTTACCAGAACATGGGGGCCCACCCTATATATTTTCAATATCCTTTATTCTTTTAGCTTTCTATTGGAATCATTAGGAAACTTTTTTTGTAAAAGCCTTTTTTGCTTTGTGGAGATGTCTCAACACAAGGTAAAGAGATCCGGTAAAGGAACTAGAGAATTTGGTGACCATTCAAGACTTGAAAGGGATGCTGTCATGATTTTTATGGTTTACGTTTTATTTCTAAATTACACGGTTTACATTGCAAATTCATGGTGCCATTTAAATTTTATTCTTGAACCAACAATTTTAGTTGTAATATTGGTGTGGAGGCAGCCATCTCAGTCCATTGTGCCTGATCCTGAGCTTTGAGCTTTTCAGGATGGAACTTCTTTGAGACAGTATTGTTTCTCCCTTTGTCATTCTTCAATACGACCCAAGTCATGCTACCTTTTTCCTGCTTGGTGCTAAACTCATGATTTAGGTTGTTTTATAGTACAATAAGAGTTTAGCAATGCAAATTAATCCTTCAGCAGAGGTTTTAGGTAGTGGCTATCTGGTTAGCTACCCATTGACCATGTGCGGAGTGTCCCAACATTTTTCGTCCCACGGAGATCGATCGTTTGGTTGATCGGCCAGGTTAAAATATTTCTGTCGGCTGCCGATAATTTCTCTGCATGTATTGCAGATCGTATGATTTTCAGTGGGAGACTGTTACCAGCTTTGTCTTACATAACTTTCGTACGATTGCTGTCGGGCAGAAAATCGGCTGATCTGTTCTTTTGCTACTTTATGTGATAGGAATGGTTAGTGGCAGGTCGGGAGATGGGGAAGTCCGATCGTTCGAGGATTCGAACGATGGTATTTTTGCATCTATGGCCAGTTTAAGGGATGGGGGTGATATCTCTCCAACTTGCAGAGTAGCACTAAAGAGTGACTGAAGTTTATGAGAGCACAAGTCACATGGTTAGGGGCACCTGGGAAATGGTCATCATGTTTAGCCCCATGTCAGATTTCAAAATTAAATATATAAAAAACATCTGTTTGCTCTTTAAAAACATGTTTTCCTGTGACCGTATCTCTTTACGCTCTCATGAGTATTACATTATTATGTTAGTATATTATGCTGATGTACAGTTACTTTAATAGCATAATACATCATTAGAGTGACACATGAATTGCATGTTACATCATGTACACAGTATCCATTATTGAAGTAATTCCCTCCCACTTTATAACATATCAACATCCACATTCCAGGTAGCATTAATCCTTTGCAAAGCTTTTTGGCCACAGGGAAGAATACAATTTTGAAATGTCTAGTCTGGCACTTCTATGTCAATACTTTAGATTCTATTGTTTATTATATCCTAGTTCCAACCCAAGGCTGTGTTTGGTTAATTCAAGTGAAATGAGTGTTTCCGTTACAGGTACAGGAGATAGCAGTATGTGTTAACTCACTGACTGCCAATTCTTACATTTATGAATACTCCAGTGTGTCCATATTTTTCCAGTATGTGGAAAGACATGGGGAATTTAAATTTTGTACAAGGATCCAAGTATCAGGAAGGTAGCATAGTCAATAGGCTTTCTATTGCTTCACTGTATGATGTAGAGCGTGATATTCTGAGACAATTTTCAATTGATTTTCATTTGATATTATTTGTGGTTTTGAGTTATTTAACTTTTTATTCAGCAGCTATCCAATTTGTAATTTCAGCAATCTGGTTGCTAGGGTCCAGATTACCCTAGCAGCCATGCACTGATTTGAATAAGAGACTTGACTATGAATAGGAGAGGGTCTGAATAGAAAGACGGGTAATAAAAAGTAACAATAACAATACATTTCAAGCCTTACAGAGTATTTGATTTTTAGGTGGGTTCAGTGACCTATAACATACAAAAATTTAACTTTAAGATGAACCACTCCTTTAAGCAAGTATGCATTTGAGAAGGAATTGTGCTTAAAGGGATACTGTCATCGGAAAATGTGTTTTTTTTCAAAATGCATCAGTTAACAGTGCTGCTCCAGCAAAATTCTGCACTGAAATCCATTTTTCAAAAGAGCAAACTGATTTTTTTTATATTCAGTTTTGAAACCTGACATGGGGCTAGACATGTTGTCAGTTTCCCAGCTGCCCCAGTCATGTGACTTGTGCTCTGATAAACTTTAATCACTCTTTACTGCTGTACTGCAAGTTGTAGTGATATCACCCCCCCCCCCAGCAGCCTAACCGAACAATGGGACGGTAACCAGATAACAGCTCCCTGGTATATCTAAAAACAACACTCAATAGTAAAAGCCAAGTCCCACGGAGACTGATGTTACAGTTACGTTGAGTAGGAGTTCCATCCTAAAGTGCAGGCACAAGTCACATGACTGGGGCAGCTGGGAAACTGACAATATGTCTAGCCCCGTGTCAGATTTCAAAATTGAATATAAAAAAATCTGTTTGCTCTTTTGAGAATTGGATTTCAGTGCATAATTCTGCTGGAGCAGCACTATTAACTGATGCTTTTTGCAAAAAACGTTTTCCTATGACAGTATCCCTTTAAATAGTTAGCATTTTATTAGGAGCTTTGCACTTCCATTATAAAAGGATTAAAAATAACCCTTTCCTTGTCATTAAGCAAACAAAGACAGAAGTTGGAGTCGGCCACTTTAGTTTGTAAATAAAAAGAGGCTGACAATAGTTGATGTCCCACTAGATTTTATTATTGCATAGGGTTCATGTTGTGTGTAAAGATGAAACATTTGAAACCCTGCCTCCTTCATTAACCTTTGGTTGCTCAACTGGTAAAATGCTTGTACCGAACAGTGACTGGTTGAGGTAGTTGCCTAAAGCAAATGTGTTTGTGTTGAAATGGAATACGCACTTACATTACCAAGGTGGGAAAAAGGCACCAGCTAAACCATTGACCATTGCTAAATGAAATGTTCTGGGAACATGGCAGGAACATAACTGAAGTCACATGGAGGTTCTTTAAATCATAAGCAGCCTAGCTTACTAACAGCTTTGATTCTTTTTTTGGTGCATAGTTTATAGTATGTCGCTTCCAGGGTTGAAAGCTGTAATTGTTTTTTTCTCTTTTTACAATATGGCTCATTTATAGTGCACGCCAGTTGTTCATGTGCAAAAGTGACATCATGCACGTAAATATTAGTTTCTGGGCCCAAATAATTCAACAAATTACATTAGTCAGTGAAACCCAAAGTTCTTTGAACCTGAGTGCAGAAAAAAAAGGTTTTGAATCAGAAATAAAAATAAGTAACAATCCAAAAATGTTTCACTTAAAAGGAATAGGTTGGCTTTCGGGAGCGTGGCAGGAGTTAGGTGGGGAATATTGGTTTGCCTAATCCAGAGGTTTATTTGATAGTTCTAGCAGTTTTCTTTAGCCAATAAAAACTTTACCTGTTGTATTAGGGCTGCAAAAGAAATGCTCCTGTATATGGATGCTTGCCAGCTGCCTTCCCACTGATTAGTGCTGGGCACAGTAGCTGGCCATTTAACATTCATCACTTTGATACAGTGTGTGTCTATGCCTAGTGGAATTAACTAGAGCTGGAAGCAGAAAACACCCCCTCGCTGCACACACTGAGACCAGATTGTTATTCAGTTTAATCTGTAAGGAAGTGTCATGTTCTTGTTGAAATTGAGTTAAATCCAAATATTTTAACATCTGTACATGTTAGCTTGTCCTACAGGCTGAGCTCCTATTGAATAATATACATTTTAGTTGTATTGGTTTAGCTCTGCGTTTCATTGAATTGTATGGCATATGTATCTCCTACAATTTTGTATCCAATCAAAGAATAATGTTACCCAAGTGCTATAATACCTTTTTTATCATACACTGGAGACATTGTATTGCATAGTTTCCAAGAGATAACATTTAGAAATGATTGTCCAGTAAACATTAAAATGTGAACTGACATTTTCTGATCATTAAAGGGGACCTGTCACCCAGACATAAAAATCTGTATAATAGAAGTCCATTTCAAATTAAACATGAGACAAATTCTTTTTTTAATAAAGCACCCACACCTGTTATAAACTTGTTTAAAAACCAACCACTTACCATGCTGCTCTCATAGCTGCCCATCCACGATGTAGAGACCTGCTCCGACAGCCTATCCACGATGTGGAGACTCGATCTGACAGCCCAACCTCGCTATGGAGACCCCGTGCTCTGACAGCCCAACCACGGTGTAGAGACCCCATGTACCAACAGCCCAACCACGCTGTGGAGACCCCGTGCACCAACAGCCCAACCACGCTGTGGAGACCCCGTGCACCAACAGCCCAACCACGCTGTGGAGACCCCGTGCACCAACAGCCCAACCACGCTGTGGAGACCCCGTGCACCAACAGCCCAACCACACTGTGGAACCCCACGTTCCGGCAGCCCTTCCATGCTGTGGAGCTCCGGTAGCCTTTCCACGCCTGTCCAAATAAATGTATGGCATTGTATATATATATATATGAGCAAGGGATTTTCTTTATAAGAGCAAATGCTACACTGGTCTCAGAAGGGTCCGTTACCCTTCACTAGTTTTCCTGGGAGAATGGAAGAGACTGAGCCAACAAGACCACTGGATTGTTAAAATATTTAAATATTTTAAATGTGAATCACTGATTTGACAGAATAACACAGACTATTATGGTTGGCATTAAAAAATTAAATGGTATTATAAAAATAGGTTGGGAAATTATGTAATGACAATATCACTTTACCCCATGTTCATGATCAGACGCAGCGTACAAAGTTTGTGTTTTCCCCAATTAGAAACTAGCAGGCAGCTAATAATATTGTGTTTGCCATCTCACATGCACAGATTTTGTTAAGATTTTATGACTTCTGAGGTTCTGGAATCATAATTTGCATTGGCCAGGCCAATGTTTTCTCAACAATCTGAACATTTGTTGGCCTTAGATCTTATATTTGAGCAGCAGCAGCCCCAAGTGCTGGCTTTCATTCATAGAGTACATGAGAAAAAACGTTTTCCTATTATATAATACAACACAACATGTGCCGGTCATGCTCTTCCTTCAGTTCTCTGACATGCCTGACTAGCTCCTCTTTTAGCTCCTAGGCTAAGTAAATGGCCTTCAGTATATTCCCTGTAATTATTTCTAGAGCCAGGCCACAGCACCCTGTATTATTGAAAGGAAAACCACCTTTAATAAAATAGGCACATGAACCATTGATGTTCTCATTCAGTATGTATTAAAGCAAAACTGAGCATAATGCTACCAAGATTGAATTGTCTTCATAATAAAGCAAACAAGCACCTTCCTTTTGCATAATGATTAATACAGAAAAGGTAACGGTATATATTATATAACAGATTTTAGTTGTAATGTATTACACAAAGAACCTTATTTAAAAGGGAAGAATATCTATTTTTTAACATTCTTGTGCCCCAGTAGCTACTGCCAGTATTGCTTCCTATCATAACTTTGTGTCCCTTATGCAAAGGTTTAGAGCCTATCCAGAGATAGGTAGAAGGGTCCCAGTTGGAGTACATCCTGATCAGCAACTCATTGGTTGATGTCAGTCCCCAAGCACGTATATTTTATATTAAGTCAAGTAAATGCAAAGTAGTGTTTGTTCTCTGTAGGCCTATGGCAGTTATTCTACAATTTAACCTGGATGCATCACCTTTGACTTAAGTTGAAATTACTTTCATAGATCAGGGACAAGAAACTAAGGTTTGTAAAGGACAGGGTTCCCCTTGCACCCCTAAACCAGGGGTGCCCAAAAAGTAGACCGGGATCTACCAGTAGACCCTTAGCTGGTGATCAGTAGATCTCAAGACACTGTCAACAAACAACGTGTCTAAATCACCCTCCTGCCCCTACCAGTGATCCATGTAAATTGGGAATGCTGTAAGCTATATGTTGGAAAAGGAGAATAGTTGTGGGAAAGGCATGAGAGGGATGGAGTTGATTTTTCCCAGGCAAAATAGAATGTTTTCCCACAGAGTCACTACATGTATTTCATGTTTTAAAAACCATACATAGCCTGTTTCTCACTTTTGGTGCAGATTGGACAAATACACTGGCACACAAGGATACTGCTGGCAAGGCAAGCCCTTGCTGTTTATTGTGTAATGCATCACGCAATAAACAGCAAGAGCTTGCTTTGCCAGCAGTATCCTTGTGTGCTGGTGTATTATTCCAATCTTCACGTTGATTTAGAGGTAACCGATTTGCTGTGCACCAGGGAGTTCACAGTACGGAAGGCCAGGGTATGCGGGACAGACTGTTTTGTTATCACTTTGGTGCCTCACAAATGGTCAGGAATGCAAATGCAACTAGTATTTAGGGCCGTTGCCTTTTTAATTAAGGCTGGAAATGTTGCCCATTCCTTCTGACCGCGCTGGTATAAGTGGGCCTACTTGCTCTTAAATGCTTTTTTTTAAATTCTGTCCACACATTTTCTGTGGGATTGAGGCCTAGGCTTTTTGTAATGGCCACTCCAATATTTTAATTTTATTGTTTTCAAGCCCCCATGCTTAAAAGCCCCACCCTTCTTTCTTCATGCATATGCATAACGATGATCATTATGGCCAAACACTGCCATTTTTGTTTCATCTGACCAGAGAGGCTATTTTTTCCCCTGGTAATCAGCTACAAAATAGCTTTTTTATGGTAGACAACCAAGAGTAAGGCTTCTTCCTTGCGCGACTGCCTTCAGGCAATGACTGACTTTATTAATGGTAGATGTGTGTTTTCTGATACCATACCTCCATCTTCTTCACAATTCCATAATTGCTGTCCCAGTGTTCAGTTCAACCTTTAGGGTTGGGGCAGATTCGGGGGAGATTTAAGTCACTAATTCCCTCTTTTGCGGGGTGACAATCTCCCTGAATTGCCTTCCGCCTGCCTTCCGCCTGCTTGAACGAAGAATCGCCTGCACTAATGCACTCGCGGCGCTTCGATTTCCAAAGTTGCCCTAAGTTTCTTCGTGAGGCAACTTTGGGCGACTTTAGAAATCGAATTGCCGCGAGTGCATTAGCGCAGGCGATTCTTCATTCAAGCAGGTGGAAGGCAGTTAAGGGAGATTGTCGCCCCCCCCAGAAGAGGCGATTAGTTGTCAGGCGACTAAATCTCCCCGAATCTGCCCATCTCCCCAACCCTTATAAGCAAAATTATATATATATATATATATATATATATATATATATATATATATATATATATATATATATATATATATATATATATATATATATATATATATATATATATATATATATATATATATATATTTCAAAAGTAGCCTACAGTATCCATGACGACTGGACTTTATGCACTCCATGTCTCTTACTCGTTGCGAAATGCTGACAATTAAATATACAGTTCTCTTTAAAGAGATCCATCAATCTTTGTTGTCATGCCAACCAGCTTATATTTAGAAATGTAACAAGTACACCAAGTTCAATTGCTCTTGTACTCAAACATAGATCTGCAGCTATAATTGAATTTTCTTTTTTATTGAAGATCAAAATCCTATTTGAGTAGTGCTTGTTTTCAGAATTTTATTCTGCTGCTTAAAGATTTTTTCCTAAACTCTGTTTCGCTTATTTCACCGCCAAATCTTAATGGATCATGCTCTAGGGTATTTCATTGATAAGGTATTTCTATATTCTGTATGCTATTTTGTGTGCAGAATCAGCCCAGTTATTATTTTTTTTTTATTCTAGGGTGAGAGGCGCTATATGTTGTAACATTCTTGTAGGAAGGGCATTCTCAAACTGTAGATATCCTCTTCTAGTTTTAATAATAGCTGAATAGCTTGATAAAGGGACTGGTAGGCTCGAAACGTTGCCTTCATGCATATGGGCTTAATAAATTTTGATCTCTGAACAATACTGTAACCAGACTCCGTGTGCTGCTGGCATTTTTCTGGTTAACAATAGCTGAAAGCATATTTTTTGGAGAGGCGGATCTGCTCTGTCCACCATCTTTGTGCATGGAACAGATCTGCTTCTCTGTCTGCAAAAATACATAGGCTTAACCTACGCTCTTTGTGCCCATGGCCTTTGAAACCTATATATGCAGTAGTTCCTATAGGTTGCTTTCCAAGCAACAAACATTCAAAACCCCTATGCAGATACAGTACCTCTGCCTTATATCTCCTAATTAAGCAATAATATAAGGCAAAGGTATAGGCTCTGACAGGCTTAGGAGAAGCTAAAGGCAAATAAATAAAAAATGTATTCAAAATATTGCACGAAAGACACAATCTGGAAATTGTTTAAAAGACAAATTCACAAAAGTGGAATTAGACGTGTGAATATGGTGGGGTATACAGCAAATCTATCTCCTCTTTAATTTTGTCTCAGTATCACCACGTTTGAATTTTCCCCCCTTAGTGTATAAAATGTGGTGCATTTCATACACTCAGCTTATTAAATCCAAGAGTAAATTTGGTTCTTTTCATTTATTTAATGTCACATTATATTGGCCTGATATGGATTTTTAATACACTGATGGATGTAATGTAATAACTGAGGCAAGGTTTGCCCAGGTCTAGTAACTCATATCAACCAATGACCGCTTACTATTCTCTGCATTCTGAATAGTGAAAATAAACATGTTGTTCACTGGACTGGGTCAGCATTGTTTTTGTTATCACTTACTCAGAGTTTTCTTTTTGAGAAATGGATCTTGCATGTTTGAGGTGGTTAGTTCCAAAATTATTGCTGGTTATAACAAAAAAAAAAAACCAGGAGGATGCGTTCTAGAAATGCTGTGTTATTTCAATATTTTGAGTATTCTTGAAACTTTAGAGAAAATAACTAGTCTTAGTGGCCCATCCCCCTATAAAGTTCAGCTGTGGCAATAATCCGATTTATCTTAATTTAATGGATAGCCTTAAATAAAACCTAACTTTTATTACATTTGTTAAAAATTTATTCCCCATAAAAATACATGGCCTTGTAGAATTTCATAATATTCACACTGAACTAATTGGGTAAGAAATATTATTGTAATGAGACTTGCTGCTGCACATCAGCAATAAAGAACACAAAGGGGGATTTAACTGAATGCGTGTATAGTATATACATTTTCCCATATTTTGGATTGGGGTTAACAACTGGATTGTAGCTAGACCAAGGTCTCGGAGACCTTGAGAAAGCCTTGTGTGAAACATGTTTTGGTCTCCGCTGCTAGTTGGGAAGAATGAGGCTATAAAGGGGAACCGACCTACAAAGGACAACCGAATTCTTTTGTGCTGTCCAACTCTTCTTAAAGAGCATTGCATGACAAATATGGCAGGTTATTTGTCTTCCAGGAGATTTCAAACATCTGGGACTTTTTGTATAATTTATTATTACGATTAATTTTCGGGTAGTAATGGTATTCAGTCATACTTCCTAATGGTTGCAAAATGTGTAGAACATGGGCACACTCCAAACGTTTCGGGGACGTGCCCCTTCATCCAGTGCTACAGATGAAGGGGCACGTCCCCGAAACGTTTGCTGGGATCTCATAAATAAAAGAAGTTTTCTTCAAAAGATTGTCTGCAGAAGCATTATGTGGAGTGTGCCCATGTTCTACACATTTTGGAATTTGAGGAGGCTTTTTGTTTGCAGCAGGGCCTACGTGGAGCACCACCTGTGACTAATTAAACAGTTTTGCATACGAAACAAGTAATTACAGGGAATGAGTTTACAAGTTTGGATACTTCCTAATGGTTGACATGTTATAGGTAGGCATACTATTAAAGGGGAACTAAAATCTAAAATTGTATCATTAAAAATGCCATATTTCACATATTGAACTTATTGCATCAGCATAAAGTTTTAGCATCTCAATAGCAGCAGTTATCCATTACATCAAACTTGGGGGGTCACCATCTTGGAAAGTGTCAGCAACACTCACATGCTCAGTGGGCTCTGAGCACCTGCTTGAGAAGCTAAGCTTAGGGGTCGTCACTAATTATCAAGCAGAAAATGAGGTTGGCCTGTAATAAAAGCTGATAAGCTAGAATGCTGATTATTAAATTCTAATGTGAATTGTGCTGTGCATGTAGTAATTATCTCTATTAAGTCCTTATCAGCCTTATAATGTGATATTTGTATTCTAAATAAACAGTATATTTTCATTTGGTCCCTAAGCTCAGTAAGTGACAGCAGCACAGAACATGTTCAATGAGGGAGCTACTGGGGCATATTTGGAGGCACACATCTTTACTACTAAAGGGATGTGGTTGCCTTGGGCACAGAAGCCCAAAACATAATGTGCAATTTGTAAAACCATTTCTAGCCTACTTCTTTAGTTAGGCTTTAGTTCTCTCTTAAGAAGGGCTGCTCAAGAGGCTTTAGTTCTCTCTTAAGAAGGGCTCAAGAATATTAACATCTTAAGGCATACAAATCAGCTCAGTGTGCAGAGATGAATGTATGTTTTCTCTGTATTTACTTACAATTTTTATTTTATGTCATGGTACCTTGTATTCTGACTTCTGTTTATGTACAGAAGAATTGTGTGTATTACATGTTGGTCCACTGCATTACCTATAAAAGTGAGAATAATTAGTGATTTACAAATAACTAATAAGCCTTTCTGCCATCATTTGACAAGTATCTTGTGGGTCTATTAGCTTTTATTAATGTGCAGCTACTTGTCACATTGTTTGAGCATTGCCTGTCTGCACTTAATAACAGACTTGTTCTTTTTTTTTTTTATACCCTCGCAGACTTTGTACAGCAAGAGCAAGTGGAACGCAGGCGCCTGTCTCTGTGATCAGAAGTTAGTTTCTTCCTCAGAGGTAAGAACGCAAATGAATGTTCATTATGTGCAAACTACTGGATATCACATGGTTTGTACTCTGGCACTTTACTTTAAGGGGAACAATTATGAAAATTAAATTTGATATGAGCTGTTCATGGAAAAAACAAACTTCCTAATTCAATTTCTGCAATAATTAACTTACTTGACAGGTCAAATACATTAATGGAGAATATAGGTTTACCTCCCTAAGCTCCTCTATGCTATGCAACACTTTTCAACTTACCTATACAAAACTCTATCTGCCAGAATACAAAGGATCGTTCCGTACCTAGGTTCTCTTGGGATATACTTGCTTAGAGATAGGGTTTGGGCTTACAGATACACACATCTATGTTTTAATCTTCTCGTCTTAAATATGTGGGCTGTGTTTGGCATGCAGCCTGAAAATCCAAATGTGGTGCTCCAGACCCTAAAGCTGGGTTTATGGAGAGATATGACTAATGCTGTCTATATAGATGTCAGTTATTATATATTTGCTGACCTCTCCACAATCACCTTTACTTGGAAAGCCTGGCAAGTCCTAACCAAAAAACCTGCTTAGCCAATTGTTAGTCCACACTTTAACTTTGTGCGGTAATGCTTTGCTCACTCACTTCTGCAACATTCCTTTGCTATTTGTTCCAAAGGAGGTTTAAATTCTATCCCAGTTATTTTATTTTACAATAATACCTTTTGCATATTTATGATTTTTTAGTTACAGTTGTTATAATTTTAGTAACTCCAGTTTAGGCATGTTTTCCATGCACAATTTGGAGACTATGCAGCTCAACTGAACCCACCCCAAGTCTACCCAACAGCTTTATTGTATGATAGTTTGCAGTATATGTAGGGGAGTCACCCTTACCTTAGGGAGGAGTGGGATGAAATAACCACAATCTGTATACATCTTTCTTATACAGTAGCCCATAGCAACAATAGCCCAACTCTTTCAATTCAAATGTATACATCATTAACCAATCACATATTTGCTTTTATTTCTAACGTGTAGGTGACTGGAAATCTAATTGATGATTAGTTGCTGTGGGCAGCATCACTGGTGCTGTTTGTCTCCAGTGTTAGTAAATGCAATCCCAATTGTACCTGACTACCTTGTAATTGGTCAAAATGGGTGGGACATATGCCTTAAATGCAGGTGCAGAGGGCTTAAGTTTTCACATGTTTTTGGTAGAGATGCACCGAATCCAGGATTTGGTTCGGGATTCGGCCAAGATTCGGCCTTTTTCAACAGGATTCGGCCGAATCCTTCTGCCCAGCCGAACCGAATCCTAATTTGCATATGAAAATTAGGGGCGGGGAGGGAAATCACGTGACTTTTTGTCACAAAACAAGGAAGTAAAAAGTGTTTTCCCCTTCCTACCCCTAATTAGTATATGTAAATTAGGGTTCGGATTCGGTTCAGCATTCGGCCGAATCCTTCGCAAAAGATTTGGGGGTTCGGCCGAATCCAAAATAGTGGATTCGGTGCATCTCTAGTTTTTGGCAAATCCGCTGCTCAGCCAACAATGGCAAGCTACATTCTCATTTCTAGAAAGATCATGCATTCCCTTACATCATGGATTCAAAGATTGCCCTTCCTGGGTACTTGGTAGTGTAGCCCACTAAAAGTATTCCAGGATAGTGATTTGCACATTTTCTCTCTTTTTGCAAAGAAAATATTTTTACTAAATTGGAAGGGTCAGTCTTCGCAGATACTTCGCAAGGATCAACCATGGAGTTGCTCGATTTACCTGTTTGGCTCAAGCAATAACAAAAACTATGTATTTTTCTTGATGAAAGTATTGGGAAAAAATGTATGTTCAGCAAAAGCCGTATCTGTTTCACTCCTGTTCAACAAGGGGTTAATATGCCTCTTTGACAAAGACAATACTAAACCTAATGTTATAACAGCAGAGTGACTGTATTTGAGTCTCATAGGTTAAAATGCCTTTATAATACATTTTAACTCTAAGATCATGTATGGAAGACAAATAGTAAATCTAATAGAAAGCAGAATTAATATCACACCTTTGACACAGGTCAGTTGACTGTTGAAACCATTGTCTTCCCTTTTTCCCCCCTCTCTTCCCTTGGTCATTTTAATGTGGACATTCCTGAATAAAAGGCAATGTGTTTTTCAAGGTCCTAAAATAAATTTGGCTGCATGACAAAAGCTGTTCTGGACTAGTCCTAATCTGGCATCGACAGAACCTCAAGCCTGGCACTTCAGACAAGTATGGGGTTGTTAAATGTAAAATGTGCACAAAAAATAAACAATTGGATGATTTTGGAGTCAGTTTGGCTACTTTCCTGGCCTGCCTGTGGATTTTACCATATTTAGCTTTTAAAATTGATGTTTAGGGAGCTATTTTGCACATCAGTTTCTCTTCCCCCTTGCAAAAGCAACATTGTGCTTCTCAGCTCATCATCCCTCTCTTGCCTCTGTGTACAAACTGCAGTGGAACAGGATTCTTTGTCACGAAAACATGAGATACTCTGTAGACATTCCAAGTCGCTGCTCTTTCATGGAATCAGCCATCGTTTCAAACCCATCTGCCATGAGTGTATTAATATCAAGGCTCTGGCCTAGGCCATCAGATTACTGAAATAGCATTAGTATGTTGTAAGCCCATTAAATCAATCATAACTAATGTGTTTGTGTTGATCCTTCTTTCCATGTTTAATACTGGAAACCTCTTAAAGACAACTACAAAATGTTGGCGTTCTTAGTAGTGACGAAGGGGGTGTTGTAGGCTGCCAGCTGTAGATTTGGGAGGGATGGTGTATGCCACTTATCCAGAGGGAATTGTTGCACACATTTAACTTGATTTATATTTGCCTTTACCAAGATATTCTTGCATATTGTATTGCAGTGAGGTTCCAAAGGATTCCAATTTTTTTTTTGTGAAGTTCCATAAATATACATATAACCGTTTTCTTGCAAGGATTCCTTTACTTTCCTTTGCTGTCTTTTACCGGGTAGGTATGGGATCCGTTATCCAAAAAGCTCCAAATTACAGGAAGGTCATTTCCCATAGACTCCATCATAAGCAAATTTCTCTCTGTAATAATAAAACAATACCTTGTACTTGTTCCTAACTAAGATATAATTAATCCTTATTGGAGGCAAAATAATCCTATTGTGGTTATTTAATGATTTTTTAGTAGACTTAAAGTTTAGAGATCCAAATTAAGGAAAGATCCCTTATCCGCAAAACCCCATGTCCTAAGCATTCCAGATAACAGGTCCCATGTCTGTTTAAACATTGTGGATGTTCTCTAATGGTGCCTAGTATGAGAAAATCCTATAGTAAAGAAGATATTGCAAATTGTGCTCATGCCAATTACATCATACAGTAGAATGGCATAGGGCTTCATTTGGGAGGGGGTACACTGAGGAAGGAGGAGGAGGGTGGCTACAGAAACTTTTTGCGTCACTGTTGTTTCCTCCATAGTAATGCACTGACTACTGTTTATTACCCTGGATCAGGAGGAGTGTCATCTGTAATGTCTTTACAGCTGTGTCTCAGTATGCATATTATCAAGAATATTTGGAAAGATGCCTGAACAGGGCTTTCCAGCAATTCTCAATGATGGCAAAGTAAGGTCTGTTTGAGAAATGGTCTACTTAACAAAGGGAGAACCACCTGAGATATGTCAGTATAATCTACTGGGTCGCTGTGCTATCAGTATAATCTTCTTGTGTCAGGGTTCTATCAGGATAATCTTCAGGGTATTAATATAACTGTTCTACCAGTATAATCTCCTGGAGTCAATCTGATTTACAACTGTGACTCCTGTTTGGTAAACCCTGTTGCTTTTCAGGACTCACTAAAAAAAAATAGGGATAGCTGGGGTGGTATGTATTCTGCCTTCGACTCTTGACTATAAGAAATCATTGAGGTGCTTGTTGCCATGTTAAAACCTTACACCACTGTTTTTATACAGGTAATGTGAAATGGTATAAGCATTGTTTAGCCAGAGATTGAATCATCCTGGGCAGGTACCGGTAAATGCAACATGAGATATTATTATAATTAACATTTATTTATATCACCATATCACCATATCACCGGTACCAGAGACCACCCGTTTAGACTAGAAGAAAAGAACTTTCATTTGAAGCAACGTAGGGGGTTCTTCACAGTCAGGACAGTGAGGTTGTGGAATGCACTGCCGGGTGATGTTGTGATGGCTGATTCAGTTAATGCCTTTAAGAATGGCTTGGATGATTTTTTGGACAGACATAATATCAAAGGCTATTGTGATACTAAGCTCTATAGTTAGTATAGGTATGGGTATATAGAATTTAATTAAAAGTAGGGAGGGGTGTGTGTATGGATGCTGGGTTTTCATTTGGAGGGGTTGAACTTGATGGACTTTCTTTTTTCAACCCAATTTAACTATGTAACTATATAGCGCTAGCATATTTTGCAGGCGAGGAAAGGGGAAGTAGAAGGATCACTGGCACACAGGAGTTTAGTTAAGCAGGGCAAGCCCTTGCAATTTTATTGAATGCCTTCAATAAAATTGCAAGGGCTTGCCCTGCTTAACTAAACTCCTGTGTGCCGGTGATCCTTCTACGTACCTTGACTGGAGGGTTGCCGATTCCCCCATCACTGAGCACCAGGTAACTCTGTTGGGGTTTGTGAGGTGTGCGATTTTTCCAAATTGGCGAGGAAAGGGGAAGGCAATAAGACACAAGGTGTGGAAGTGGGCAGGATCAGAATTAAGTGAGAGATGTACTGTATGTGGTATTGCATTTGGTAGTTAAGCAGAGTGAGGGTAGGCTTCTCTAAAGAAGTGCATTTTAAAGATCTTTTGAAAGCAGAAAGGTTGGGAGAAAGTCGGACAGACCGTGGGAGAGAATTCCAGAGGAGGGGTGCAGCCCTTGCAAAGTCTTGATTGCTAGCATGTGGAGGTAATGAGAGAATATTTGAGTAGCAGGTCAGTAGAGGAGCGTAGCAAGCGGATGGGTGAGTATATAGAGATTAGATCAGAGATGTAGGGTGGGGCAGAGTTATGAAGTGCTTTGAATGTCGGGGTCATTAATTCTAATTTTATTGCGAACGCCGCCTCAGGCGGCATTACTGCCTGAACCGCCCCTGGTACCAAATGGTAAGGCTTTACTAAAGTTAGCTGTTTCTATAAAAATGTATGAAAATTCTGAAGAATCCTCTCAAAGCTTTCAGTTTACAGTGTATTAGGTTATTTGGTACCAAGATACATGAATCCTAAACATAAATGCCAAAATTAGCCAAACTTTTTATATATGCTGTATATTGGATAGTTACTTCAAATTCCTTTTTTTTTTTGTATGGAAGATTTTAACCAACCAGAAGAGTGGAAGGGAAAATCTAAAAAGTAGGTTTATTTCCCTATTGCAATGCTGCTATTTGTCATCACTAGATCACTTTAGTAAAGCTCAGCCTGGTAAAGGGCTTTCTTACAGCCTTCCATTAAAGTCAACAGGGGTGAATAATTCATTTCTCATGCGATGAATGTAGAGAATTTAAAAACACATCTCCGAAGAGTAATTATATCAAAATCTGTATAGTAATAATATTAATAATAATTAGTAGTAGTATTTGCTATTTTAATTTTTATTATTAATACAATCAAGAAAAAATAATGAAATTATAATAAAAAATTTATGATAATATTGTTGCTGTTATTATTAGTGTTATTCATACTATTGTTATAATGATTATTATTATTATCCCAATAACAGTACAGTACATTGGGAGGTTGTTCTTTATTTCATAGATTGAATTCCATGTATCTAATGTCACTGTTAAGCTGAGGACTTTGAAAGGTTGTTGACATCTTTGCAAAATCTTCTGATGTAGGAGATGGTCCCTAGCAATGGTAGCTTTTACGTCTGTTCATCTGCTGTCAATCCTCAAGTGTTGGTGAAATAGGTATCAGTGTAAGTCAATGACCTTTAGAAAGATGAGATGGGAGCAGCAGTTAAAAGTACAGCATTTTTGTCACTTTATCTAGTGGACAGTTTATCAGATCCTGCTGACAAAGCCTTTGTGCAAGTTTACTTCAATTAATCTCTAATGGCTGTGCTTCTGAGTGCTTTAATTTTTTTGGAATTAAAAGCATACAGTAGAAATTTCCTCAATGGATTTGGCGGTTTCCGGATAACATATCTTTTCAGAATCTTCATACCTTGTCTCCTAGAAAATCATGTAAACATTAAATTAACCCAATATGCTATTTTTGTTTTCAATAAGGAATAATTTTATCTTAATTTGGATCAAGTACAAGGTACTGTTTTATTATTACAGAGAAAAAGAAAAAAAAATATGTTTCGGATAAAATCCAGGAGACGGCCTTTCCCTATGTAAAAAGAACTCTTACTCTCGGATTTTCAATTAAATAACATGACAATTAAAACGTAGTACTCGTGGATATTTGGATTTGTCACCGGAAAATATGAAATGAGGTAATGTCCCACAGTTGAGTCAGTTTGCCACAAGTACTAAGCTTTACTTGGTAAAACCAAGACCAACCCCAGGGCCCAGTCCACAACAATTGTGTTTGAAGCAGCGAGGAAGGTGAGATGTAAGTGCGAGAGCACACGGGGGCAGGAAGTTGGTTGTGGGCAGGCCATTTGTACTGTTGGCTGCAAGCGGGATGGGTGCGGAGAGGGGCATCGGTGAAGGTAGCCTAGCGGCATGCAATTTTTAAAACAACAATGCAAGACAGGATCGCTATGAACCCTAAATCTTAAGGTGAAAATGCTGCCTTTATCTTGAATTTACAACTTTAGATATTTACTAAAATGTGTCTTATCTACTTGTCTAACCACAAAAATTTGCCTAAATTTGTTCAGAATATTTTCACAACAAACCTTATATTTACTAAAAATAATAAGTATGCTGTTTAGAGAAAAATGTGGCAAATTTGCACCTAGCATCATTTCTCTGTGAAAATCCACCAGTTATTTGTGGGGTATTAGTGCGGAGGATGTGCTGTTGACATTGAGATGCAAAAGTGGCTTTTTTTATAATGACAGCTCACCAGCCTCCAACTGTAGAAATTTCTCTTTGTGAATATTTCAAAGTGCTTGTGCTCTTAGTAAATTGGCAAATACTCATTGAAGAAATTGTACCTGGGGGAAAGATGTGAATTTACTTCAATGCAAAACTAATTAGCCAAAACTTGTCATACTTTCCTTTTAGTAAATTGGTGATATTTTTGGGTATTTTCACTTTTTATTCTTTCGCCCGTGTTAATATGCCCCATTGAGTTGTCCAATAAGTAAAAATATAGACCAGCTCTGTACAATGACTATGAGTAATGTTAACATAACTTTGGGGAGACAAAAAACATCAAAGAAGTACATTTCAAATATAATTTATTTCATTTTTTTTTCTTCTGTTGAATTGGGAGTAATCTATTTTATTTGCTTGATTGATAGGTTATTTAAGCCTAGAGTTTTGTTTTTTAAATTGTATTATTATTATTATTTTTTGTAGTATAGTCAAAGATGTCTCATCCATCATGGCTTCCACCTAAAAGCGCTGGAGACAGTGCTGGACATGTGACTGCAAGAATGGAGACCACTCAGGGATTTGGTGCTCCAAGTATTTCTGTGTCAACTCAACAGCAACCTAAGAAGTTTGCACCAGTTGTTGCTCCAAAACCGAAATATAATCCATACAGAGGTGGACAGTCAGAAGGAAGTGATGGTATGTTCATTTTTGGATAATGAGACGGGAACATTAAACCTTAAACTTAAAAAAAATAGATAAATGGTAGAAAATGGAAAGCAGTTGAAAAAAGTCTTTATTTCTGGTGAACAATCTGACAATAACTGAACTGAAAAAAAAAGTGTTTGGAAGGTGAATAACCCCTTTAAACCCCTATAAATAAGTGCTACTATTTCAAAGTACACAGAAAGCAACCTATATATTCTGCTAACCATTTTCCTGGGAACTCATTTATTTTCACAAAAGTAAAAGCAGATCGCACAGTAGCAAAATGCAGTGTCATTTTCAGTACATGGCACTTGAGTCGTGTATGTATTGCTGGGTTTGCAAAGAGATAAAGCAAGCCAATTGCTTCTCTTTGAGAGAAACATTGCCGACACTGTGCTAACAAACCTAACTTCCATGGACGATAATGGAAGATTTTGCTGAGCATTTTGTCTGATTTATGGAAGACTTGGTTTACAGCCGTAAATCTATGAGATAAGGCTCCACAAACACTTCCATTACAGTCCCTGGAATCAGTTGGTGCATTTGTTCACTTTAGGCATTGTTTCATCTCTAAAAGACATTCTGGGCTTGTTTGAACTTTTTATAAACTGAACACTCCATACAAATTTCAGCTACCATCTGTCAATCATAAGGCAGTTCCTAACCCAGTAGCAAGTAGACAATGTTTACTAGTACACTGGAATTGACCTATTTATAAAAAACTAAAAATAAACGATTAGTTAGGCTAAAAATGCTACAGCATATATTATGTTTCCTATTATACCAACCACCATAGCTCTTTAACATTGAATATCATTTTTGCTGATTCATAGCATGTGCTCTGGGATGCCGAATATCCGTTGCATACGTTTAAGGACCTATACACAATATACACAACTAGTGCATTCTACATCAACATCAGCATTCATAAATAATCAATCCTATAGCAACAACCTCTATCAGTGTTGAACGGGAGATCCAATGGAACACAGCAGGATCTGACCTCCTTTCTGCTAAGGTTTTGATGATTTCTGACCACCTGTGGTTATTTAAAATAAAGCATTTCTAAGTATTTCTAGGCGTATTTCTTTTTAAGGCTTTCGTTCTCTTAAACACAAATTCATTGCAAAACGAACTAATCCTAGCAACTGAAATTTTACACTTAACTGTAAAGAATGTATTATGTCGTAAAAGTATACTAAAAGCCAAAATGTAAGTTCTTTGGTTTTCATGGCCAACAAAAGGATAACTTTTTTTATTTTAATGAAATATCAAGGACAAAAAAAAATTTACTCTCTACCTGTCTAAGAGATAAATGTTCACGTGGTCTGTTGCTTCAATTTTTTTCTTACCTGATAACTATTTATTTGGAAATGATTAAAGGTGCCACATATATGCAGCTTTTAGGGACATTTTAAGTGATGTTATTAGTATAAAACACATTTTGTTGTGTTTTTATTAGCACATTTATTAAGTGCCTACAAATTCCACAGCATATAAATAAAAATAATAAAATAAATGAATACTAGATGTAACAAGAGATTTATGACCATATAAAGCCAAGAGTTTGTAGGCAGTTTAGGAAGCTGCAAGCACAAAAAAAAAGATATTTTTGTGCTCTAGGATGTTCCACATACTTATCTATTTAAATGCAGAAACTTAGAAAGTTGCAATAACACTTCCTCTTCAGTAAAGAAAATGTCTTTCTTAGTTAAAGCTTTTTTTTTTTTTTTTTTTGTAAACGAGGATCCCCATTTTGTAGATAGGAACCAAAATAAGTGTATGTTCTGCATTAATGCCTCCCTTGGTCCTGCTGTATCAAGCCAAGGGCAGTACACACTGCGGAGAGAAGCATCTGTGTCATGAATTACCCTGTGTACTTACAGCAAAGTCTAATACATCTTTCAAACATTAAGGAAAGGCATCTCTTCCCCACCCATGAGATTCAAATAAGATTCATAAACAGAATAGCCAGTTTTAACTAATGTTTAAATAAAAAAACTGTGGTCTTATAACAGCCTCTTTTATTTAAAAATACTTTTCTCGTAGAATTAATATCCGTTTTAAAGAATATCAACCAAAGTTGTTCTAAACTGTTTATAGAGCCTTTGCAAATCAATATTAATCTTGGCAGCAAACAAAAAGACCCTCTGCACTTACCCTTGAAGGTCAGTCTGCCCCTCTTTAAACTCCTGTGCTTGCAGTTTACTGCCCTTAATCGATGTGCAATATGTTTGCGGATTCCACTGGTATTTAATAAAATTTATGCCATTTTCCACTTTGGAATTCTAACGCCCCTGGAAAGTTTTTATCTACAAAAGCCAACTGACAGTTGAAAAGCAGACATTAACTATTTTACTTTTATTGCAGGAGCAATGATGTTTTTTTTGGAAATGGTTTTATGATTACAAATATGTTTCTATAATATGTGTTTGCAATAAATATATATATATATATATATAACTTTTTTATTAACACAAGCTACTGACTGATGTTTCAGCCCCCTTGAGGCCTTTCTCAAAGTTTCTCTTTGAGAAAGGCCCAGTGCCACTGGCAGCCATGCACGCACAAGCCATGCCTCCGCCATGTTTTACATAAGATGTGATATGCTTTGAATCATGAGCTGTTCCACATCTTCTCCATACTTTTTTCTTGCCATCATTCTGGTAGAGGTTGATCTTGGTTTCATCTGTCCAAAGAGTGTTTTTCCAGAACAGTGCTGGCTTTTTTAGATGTTTTGTAGCTAAGTCCAATCTAGCCTTTCTATTCTTAAAGGAGAACTAAAGCTTATTTATCCTTGTTTGATAGAATGCTAATTCACCTCATAGTGTAGGGAATCGCTAGGTTTTTTTTTTCTGTTAAGGCATTTGAACTTGTATAAATCACCCTTCTATCTCTGACCTCCGTGTGGGCTCTTCTTGGCATGTTTCAGCTATTGCGCATGCGCTTATACTTAACCCCGCACGGCTGCAATGAAAGAGGAAAAGAACCTATTATAAGGAGCATGCGCACAGTTGGAGACTATTGAACTGTGCCCCGGGCAGTGGGGGTGTGTAAGGGTAGGAATGCAGTGATATCACTGTAGAGCTACGGAGAGCCTTTGAAGACTGGAGCATTAGGAAAGAACAGAAGCAAACTTAAAGAAAACAGTAAGTGCGTTGAACTTAGTTTGACAATGCTGTGCGATGCAAAAAAATGTATTTTAACCTTTCCTTCTCCTTTAATGCTTATGAGTGGTTTGTACCTTGCAGTGCACCCTCTATTTACTTTCATGCAGTCTTCTCTTTATGGTAGACTTGGATATCAATATCTCAACCTCCAGGAGAGTGTTGTTTGGTTATTGTGAATGGGTTTCTCTTCACCATGGAAATGATTCTGTGATTATCCACCACTGTTGTCTTCCGTGGACGTTCAGGTCTTTTTGCGTTGCTGAGTTCACCAGTGCTTTCTTTCTCAGGATGTACCAAACTGTAGATTTTGCCACTCCTAATATTGTAATAGCAATTTCTTGGATGGGTTTTTTCTGTTTTTGCAGCTTAAGGATGGCTTGTTTCACCTGCACAGAGAGATCATTTGACCACATGTTGTCTGTTCACAGCAAAATTATCCACATACAAGCACCCCCTCAAATCAACTCCAGGGCATTCTTCTGCTTAATTGATAATGCCATAACGAAGGAATTGCCCACACCTGCCCATGAAATAATTGTCCAATTACTTTTGAGCCCCTGAAATGAAGTGATTGTGTTAAAAAAAGACTCCTCGCATTTTTATGCAATCTTTTTGTTCAACTCACTGAAATAAAGATGAAACTCTGCAGTTCAACTACACCTGAGTTGTTTCATTTAAAATTCATTGTGGTAATGTACAGAACCAAAATTGGAAAAAAGTTCTCTGTCCAAAGATTTATGGGCCTAGAATTGCTTTTTACATTCTACAGGGGCTTCCGTAATCGGGGGTTTTAATTCCTTCAGCCTTAGTGGATGGGTATTGCCACATATAATGCTGGCTAGAGAAAAAGTTCGAGTGTATAAATAGGTGAAATCCATATCAATCAATTTAATTGCCAGTGTCTGAAATGTGTATGAAATGTTTACAGGCCTTTAAGTCTGTTTGCATACATGGATGTAGGTACCCTGTTATGGCTCTCCCTACATTTGATCAGAATTTATACACTTGATCAGAAATTGATTCCTAACTATGACTTTTATGTCAACTTCTGATCTAGGACAGGCTGCTTACAAAGCTCTAATTGTGATATGCACAGGATTGCATACTATTCAGGGGCGTAACTAAAGAGGAAGCAGACCTTGCGGCTGCAGGGGGGCCCATGAGGTAGAGGGGCTTCATAATTGCCCTAATTCATATAAAATTGCAGTAAATATTGGTAAAACATGTCAACCTCTAGACATTTTGGGGGCCTAAAAAATTAGCTGTGGACCCAGTTATATCTAGTTATGCCACTGGTACTATTGGTAAGAAAAAATACTTATTCTGACTGCTGATGTGCTGAAGAGACCGCTTTTTGACATGTCTAGCCTTCATCTTAGGTATTATATTAAAGGGTGTGCCGTTAAGGCACCACCACTCTAAGACTGGTCTGGTCATTTGTATATTGTTCGTATTAAATGAAACCCTTCTTCCCAAAATATAATTGTTGCATTACTGGTATGTATATTTTCTGCTTGTTTCTCATAATAATCTGTACTTAGGCAAAGGTTATTTCACTGTTCTTTACAGTTAAGAAAGTTTCCTGGAAATATTCCCTTGACTATTATCAGGTCCTAGGGGGTTACAGCAGTGGGCACGTTCAGGAAATCTGACCTCATTTGCTTCCTCTATCTTACTAAGGAGACCCATTTGTTCATAGCTGAACTTCTGCAAAGTTATCATTTCAAATCTCCTAAAAGAGAAAATGTGATGTGTGTTCTCGAAAATTCCTTTTTCTTGCCCAAAGCAGCTTTCCCGTTAACCCCCACAGCTTCATACTCATTTAAATATGTATAGCAGAGTGGGACATCTGCATTTCACGTTTTAGGATCCACTTTTTTTGTATTAATAGTGATGAGTAATTATGACGTGTTTTCCAACTTTCATTACTTATTCAAATATTGCTGGATATTTGGCAGTTGTAGCTCTGTAATAACTGGAGATTTTTGCTACAATATGTAAACAGCTTTTCATTACTTTTCTAATACTTCTAGTTTTCTGAAAAGCATGCATTATTGGGCTAATCTTCCCTCCATGTAGCTGCATTCAGTCCGAAGCTGTGCCTGACAGTGTAGCTACATGGGGCTGCAGAAGAGAGTGCATCTGCAGGCAGAAAGCAATGGAGCCAACGCTCTATGTGACTTTGGACTTTTATTTTTAGTTTCCCACGAAGGCCAGTCAAGAGAATAGAATAATAATTTTTGTGATGGCTTCAAGGACGCCATTTTTCATGTTGCACTAAAAACTCATCTTGATTTACATCTAATTGAATTAACTGTTACTGCTCTAGTATTTGAATCAAAAAATCTTAAAAATACATACGTACAGACCCCATAGTATTCTGCCGGTGTATGTATGTGCTATAAGGTCTGTATTTATGTATTTTTTGGCTGTCATTTGCAAATAAAGATTATTTTTATAAGGAATTTTGAGATACAGGATCATTTTTGGATAACTTGGATTTTGCCCTTTGGTTCCGAGGGCTTATCCTGCTTTCCCTTTAGATATTGACTTGCCTTATATGTTTCAGATTACTAAGGATACTTTTGGTTTGAAGCATATTTGAAACATATTTGAAATTGCCACTCTATACTTATTCTTGTAAATCGCAACTTTTGTAATACCACTGACAAATTAAAGAAATATGCTATGAACAGAAACCTGAAAACAAAGTGTATTGTTAATTTAATTAGTATTGATAAGAACAAAGATTTATAGGCATTTTTTATTTTCTGGCTACATTAACACCATTACAGCAGATGATATATTATAAAAATAATTTTACAATGCAGATTTCTAATAGCTTTTATACCTAACATGTCTTACCTTAAGCTTAAGACAAAATGATCTGTGGTCCCCTTCCGTCATTCAGTAACAATAGTTACCCTTTTTAGGCACCTTCTTTATATGAGACTGCAGCACTCAGATCACCATAGTCTGGATTTACTGGTTTGTGTTCTAATATGTGAAGCCTGCATCAAGTCCTCACCTAATACCCCGAGTATAGACAGATCAGATGTAAACTGTACTCTTCTTAAAAAGATACTGACATCAGAAAATAACCTTTTTTATAATGCTTTTACATTACCTTTCTTACTACCCTGTTCCTCTGTGAGGGGGCTGCCATATTTGTGCAGCAGTAGTTTGTTGGCATTAGAAACTTTAACTGACTAGTTGAGAAGGGACAGTCAGGTTGGCAAAACAGTCAAGTTTAGGAACTTCAAGGGACAATTACTTACAAAAGCAGAACCATCAGTGAAAAGCGATCAACATGATCTATTCTATAGGTAACTTTTAAATGGATTGTTCACCTTTAAGTAAACTGTTAGTATGATGTATAGAGGGATATTCTGAGACAATTTGCAATTGGTTTTCATTTTTTATTATTTGTGGTTTTTAAGTTATTTAGTTTTTTATTCAGCAGCTCTCCAGTTTGCAGTATCAGGCATCTGGTTGAATTACCTTAGCAACCATGCATTGATTTGAATGAGAATATGAAATATTAATAGGGGAAGGTCGGAACAGAAAGATGATAAATAAAAAGTAGAAATAACAATTAATTTGTAGCTTTACAGAGCATTTGTTTTTAGATGGGGTCAGTGACCCCCTTTTGAAAGCTGGAAAGAGTCAGGAGAAGGCAAATTATTCATAAACTATAAAAAAAAAAAAAAAAATGAACACCAAATGAAAAGTTTCTTAGAATTGGCCATTCTATAACATACTAAAAGTCCACCTGAAGTTGAACCACCCCTTTAATGTAGATAATGAAAATACATTTTTTAGTATCAGTATCACTTTAAGGCTAATGACACAAAGGTTGTTTTCTATACTTGGCTTATATACACCGGTGGAGAATAGGCAGTCTGCTACCTTCAACCCTTTTTGCTGATTTTAGTGTGAAAATTCATACTTTAGTGTTTGTTGGTTTTGGGTGGATTATAGGGGGATTTTGGAATAATGGGGTGTGACTGGGCAGGGCTAGGCCCTTTTAACTAAATTGTATAGGGATCCATAATTCATGATTGTGGCCCTGCTGAGTAAATGGCCCATGTACCATTAGATTAAAGCATAATTCTGCTCTAATGCTATATGGGATTCCCCAGAAGCATCTCTCATTTTTTTATTTGCATATTTTATATTACTTCTTAATTTGTTTTTCCAGAGAAACTTTAACATCTTTAAAACATAATCTTCTCTGTGTAAATGATATTGTGACATTTAAAGTCCTCATTCCCCATTTCCTCATAATTCTTTAAACATCAAGTCTAGTCCCTTTCTTCCTCTATATACGCAACTACCTGACATATCAGATTTGCCACTTCTGCATTTTGCTTCTCCAGTAAAATATATTTTTTATTTATTCTGCAGTATTCATTGCATGCTTGAACAATATATTTTTTACAATTATTAGCAAGTATGTATAAAAAGGAGCATATTCTGCAGCAATGCACAGTTGTGCATGGCAAACATACAAATATTGACCAGTACAGGAGGCAAAGAGGGTCCTGTTCATTAGAGCTTACAATATAGAGAGACACAAGCAAGTAGAGTTTTTTTTTTAATAAACAACACTAGCGCAACATTTGATGAGGGGTGCACTTTCTGTATTAGCAAGCAGTTAGATATATGAAAATTCTTCTGTATTTGTCATTAAGTAATATCTATACTAGGGCTGCAAATATTCTAAGTATATGACTGATTATCCAGAATGTGCAGAACCGGGGGTTTTATGGATAAGGGGTCTTTCCTTAATTTGGATCTCCGTACATTGTCTGCTAAAAATTATTTAAACATTGATTAAACCAAATAGAATTTTTTTTTGCCTCCAGTAGGGATTAAATATATCTAAGTTTGGATCAAGGAACTGTCTTCTTATTACCAGGAATGGGGAAATCATTTTTTAAAATTTGAATTATTTGATTAAAATGGAGTCTATGAGATATACTTTTGAATTTGCCGCACACCACTAACTTCATGTTACCGGGTGCATCCATATCCCAAGCCGCTTCCAAGCCCAACACTGCAACAGTGTTCAATACTTCTGCAAATAAATGTGCTAAAGGCATTGCCTAGCTGAATTGGTGTGCTTCTTCCCTACTTTGGATTGTCTATGAGATATAGCCTTCCTGTAATTTAAAGCTTTCTGGATAACTGATCCCATACCTTTATTTAACCCAAATCTTGCCTTGACTGATCTTCGGGCTGGGCTTCAAGGAGAATCCAAGAGAGCAGGCATTATGTCCAAATCTGCTTAAACTACTAATGGGGACAACTCCATATTTTAGAACCCCTTTGCTACAGGAATGGTTTATGACCCTAATGAAGCCCATCTCTGTATACCCTAAAGCCATTTTCAGATTTAAAATTGCCCCCCAGATAATGCAAATAAAGAAAATGTTCTGTGCAGTTACCAAAAAACTCTTTGCTCTTTAGCTTCATGTGGACAGCAGATTCTGGACTTACACTTGCAGATTTTTGTCTGTAACACTTGTGTTTTCAAGTAGGATACACGTCTGATTTGTCACTGTCAGTGTTCATCGATGATTGTTTTTTGTGTGCAACATTAAAGGGGATTTTAAAAACCAGGAAAATTACCAGCAACAATGATTTCCCGTGAAACGTTTGCAAAATGGGACTTTCCCTGTAAATTATGGAATGTTGGCAACTTGTGAAATTTGTATCTGAGCTTTTCAAAATACTCACTAAATTGCTGTTTCTTGTAATTTAGCTTTAGTGACTCTAATGTGGCCAACTAACTCTAGTTTCCAGTGCCTGTTTTAACTGACTGAGTATATTTTTATTGGGTATGTCCCAGGTATAGCAGAGAAACCTTTAAATGTTCCTCTTACCAGAACACAATAGTTATCGTCTGTTCATCCTCTGTAAACTATAACAAGGTATTGTTCATACTCAACAAAACCATATTAATCATGTCAGTTTGGCACTTTATAATGCTTATAGGCTGCACTTCAGAGTGGCAGTACTCCAGTTACTTAAGCATCATTTATTCACACCTTATGGTTATTGGTTCAAGAATTGAGGTGTAATGGTGAAGGCATACACTAACAAATAAGATATGATTTATTGCAGTCTTTAACTACGGTATGTAATATAAGATGCACTGTTTACTGTGCATTGATACATAGTTTTTAATAGCAATATTGGAGAGCTGAAATTTCTTTCATTTTTCTTTTTTGATCTGTAGACCTGCTTTAAACTCTGTGTTTTTGATGTAAACTGTTACTAGAACAGTGACTTGTAGCTTGCCACCTGCTTGTGCTTTGTTTTAACTTTATCAACTTTATTTCACTTTTGCACTTTCAGTATCCCCAGCGTATTTCCATTTCTAAGTAGGGTTTCCACTGATTACCCCTAAGTAGCCATTTAATAAGTTCATCAAGTCTGCATTCATTATTTAGATGTTTCCCTTTGTCATACAACCCTGTTTCCAAAAAAAAGTTTTGACACTGTCTAAAATGTAAATAAAAAAAGAATGGGATGGTTTGCAAATCGTTTAACCCATACATTTTAATTGTAAATAGTAAAGAGACAACATATCAAACGTTGAAACTGAGAAATGTTTGTTTTCTGAAAATATATGCTCTGTTGGAACTTGATTTCAGGCAACAGAAGACTGGAAGAGTTGTGTGTGCTAAAAAGATCCCAGAGAGTTTGGGTCTCTCTGAAGTAAAGACCAGGAGGGGTACATCACTCTGTGAAACACTGTGTGGAAATATATTGCATCCATCTTGTAATCTAACTACACAATTCCATAGCGTAAATTGCAAAGAATTTAGGGATTTCATCATCCACTGTAAATAACATAAAAAATTGTATAAAAACAACACGATTCTTTAGTGGAAACACTGCATGTGTTCAGGACAACCATTGCCAGTGAACACAGTTTGTAGCTGTATCCACGAATACAAGTTAAAACTATACCATGCAAAGAAGAAGCCATATATAAACACTGTTGCCTTCTCTGGGCCCAAGCTCATTTAAGATGGACTGAGGTAAAGTGGAAAACTGTACTATTGTCTGACAAATCACATTTGAAAAGCTTTTTGGAAGTCCTAAACGCTGCATCCTCCAGCCTGAAGAGGAGAAGGACCATTTGTTTATCAACACACAGTTCAAAAACCACCATTCATGATGGTATTGAGGTGTTTGAGTAGCTTACAAATCTGGGAAGGCACTGTCAATCCTGAATGATATAAAGCATATACCACGTTTTTCAGGGAAGGCCTTATTTCAGCAAGATAATTCCAAATTGCAATCTGCAAGTATTACAACAGCATGGCTACATAGTAAGAGTCCAGACCTGACACCCACTGAAAATATTTGACGCATTATGAAAGGAAAATATCACAAAGGAGGCCCCAGACTGTTGAGCAGCTGAAATCCTATATCAGGCAAGAATGGGGCAACATTTCAATCTTAAAACTACAGCAATTGGTCGTCTTAATTTCCAAACAGTTACAGCATGCGGTTATAACACTTGACAAAGAGCCACAATGCTCGAAACATGTTGTGTTTAATAAACCTTGCAGCAAAGTTTCTGCGGTTTTGAGCCTGTTTTGTCCACAACTTTCACAGAAACTGCATGCGGTTATAAGAAGAGGTGATGTAGCACAGTGAGAAACATGGCACTCATCCAACATTTTTTTTGAACATGTATCAAATTCGAAATAAGCATACATTTTTCAGAAAACAATAGTTTAAGCATTTGGGGTTTTTTTCTCTACTTTACAGTATAATATAAGGTCGAAATGATTTGCAAGTCACCCCATTATTTTTTTTTTTTATTTTTTACATTTTACAGTGTCCCAACTGTTATGGAAGCAAAGTTATAAGTGTAAACTGCAATTTTTCTATTTCCCTATAGAAAATGTATCATAGGTAATAGCAATTCGTAGCCATTGTTTTCACACTTCCTTAATGGCTGCTCTCTTCCTTCAGAGCCACCTCCTTTCAAAACCTACCCACATCACTACCTTGAATACACTTCCTCTTCTTCCATAGTACTGGCATTTTGTTCAGCTCATACTCTACAAAAAACTGTCCTCCATTTCTTAAAAACGTAATGCCAAATACTTTTAGGGGAATTCATAGCTCTGTGAGCTGCTGAACATATTAATCTTGCTTCAGTCCTTCTACTAAGATTATACTGTAAGCTGTAGTGGGTGTAGTATATAACTGTTATATATGGGAAATGTACAGCAGCACCATGAACTGATAGTAACTTATAGGGCATACTGCTTTGTGGGCTGCTAGTTGCCATTAGTGATGAGCGAAATTTATCGCTGCAAAAATTACGCCTGTAGACTCAGTCTAATGGGTGAAAAATTTGTCTCAAAATTTATTGCGTGTCAAAAAAAACTGTCCCATAGATTTCAATGCATTTTGGCAATCTTTGGTTTCCCTAAGTTTTCGGGTCACTAGTTGCCATTTTAACATAAAGGATAAACACTGCAGGTGTGCACCTTGTGCATGTAGACATTAGGAGGGGACATGACAACTATGTTGCAAACTCTAGTATGCCATATCTCCCTAAATTATTTGATACCAGCAACTTTAAGTGATCAGAAGGATCAGTTCAGCCAAAAACCTTAAAGAAACAGTTTGCAGCTTCCTCATGCCGGCGGAAATCTTTTGATGGGTGGGACAAGTGTACCGTAAGTGTTCTCTAATTCTGGTAACAAGTAGTCAGAAGATAATTCGTTATCTCACCTTGTGAACTCTCATTAGTTTTAACACGCTACGCCTCCAACCATTCTCACATCACTGAAATTAGTAATTGCTTTTCCTTATATGTCAAACCGGGAATCTTGAATAATTAATCCCAAATAAAATGAATTCAGTTGGCCCTTTTTAATTAGATTGCCTGCTGATGTTTGTTATGAGAGTCTTTCTTTTCACCTAGCTCAGAATTTGGCTAAACCATTTAGGACTTAAACAGTTGGTGACCTTTACTTGCAGAATAAATCGATAACCACAATATTTCAGCTACCAGTTGGTAATTTGCATGATTTTTACTTAAAATTAAAGCCTTTATGACTTTGCAATTACATAATATTAAATCTGTTTGTGTGAAAAAGAGGACTGTAGAACACTCACAGAGCTGCATGGTTTAAGCTGTGAAGAGTAGAAAAATCAAAGTACTCAACCAGTTATTTAGCACCCTCTGCAGGTAATAAGCACCTCTGCAGTCTTGTGGTTTCTCCAATGGAGCTCTGTGGAGTTGAGCTGAGTGACATGGATGAATGAGCATAAGTAGTTTGTATCTAAGCTTTCAAGCATAACAAAGGTTTGTATAATTTTTGTGTAGAGTCAGAATAATCGTCCCCAAATTTTTTGTACCATGGTGATTTGTTGTCTAGTCAACCAGGCAGGTTAGAATGCTTCTGTTGACTGTCGATAATATCTCTGCATGTATTGCCGATATCAATGGGTGACTGTCACTACTATTTGTCGGACATAATGTTCATACGATTGCTGTCGTATAACGATATAATTAATGGCCAGAAAATCGTCTGATTTGTTATCTTTCTTTATTTAATCTGAATGGTTAGTTGATCGTTATATTGAAAGGAACAATATTTTGTCATACAAAGAATAAAATCTGCATGTCTATGGCCAGCTTTAGTCTCTGCTATATAGTACTATCATATATTAATTTCATATCGATAAAGAAGAGAGAATTATGAAATTGTCTTGCAAGGTTCAAACCAAGGGAGGCATCCACAGGTCCTTGAGAAAGGTCACGCTGTATTGACTTTGAGATTAAATCACTTTGTGATTAAATAAACATTTTATTTGTTTTTGAAAGAACTGTAGAGTGCATTTATTTTTGCCTATGCGGATATGGAATCCGTTATCCATAAAGCTCAGAATTATGGGAAGGCCATCTCCCACAGAGCCAATTGTAAGCAAATAATTCTATTTTTTTAAAAAATGATTCTCCTGTTCTTTGTAATAATTAAAACAGTAGCTTGTACTTGATGCTAACTTGGCTACATGAATTCATCTTGGTGGCAAACCAATCCTGTTTATTTACTATTTGAAGGAGTCTTATGAAACTTATGGTGATCCAAATTAAATCCCTTATCTGGAAAACCCCAGGTCCCAAGCTTTCTGAATATACCTATGTATATATAAGGATATCTATATAATTATATCCTCTTCTGTCAGTCCTCTGATTTTGCAAGAACATGCACAGTCAAAGCTGATGTAAGATCTGTTGGTAAACAACAGAGAAGTATCTGAAGACATGAGAAAATTACCTTTGAGCTCTGCTGTGCACCTCTACAGATTTATGTCAGGTCAGTGCTCTGGGATGCATTTAAACAGAATAAATGTTGCAGGGAGGTAGCGTGGAGGAACCTGAGTATGGGCTTGGCTTTAGTTCTTTAATTACTAATTACCTGATTTCTTTTTATGTGTGAGAACACAGACAGCACAGAGAAATGAGGCAGCTCATTAAACAGAGTTCATTATCTTTTCTCAATGGGCTAGGTACTTGGACTTAACAATCACCTTCTTCTGCCATAATGACTTCAGCGTTCAGGGGTAAAGATAATATGATAGTCACAAACCTTGGAAAGTATGTATTAGTAATTACCTTGAAGAAACTTTACCCAGATTTTTTTTAAACTGTGAAAGAAAATGGAATTCTAAAAAACTTTTAAATATACATTAAATAACACAATTTAATAGTTTTAACATTATTACTAAATACATGCATTTGAAAGCATTAATTGTTCATGCCATTCTGTTCTTTGGTTCTGCCTCCAACAATATATCAGAAGTCAGTTCTTCTGCAGGTCCGTTAATCAGCTGGCTGCTGAAACGTTGTTTCTCGGAGTCATAACAATTAATGCAGTATATGCGGTATGTACCTGACAAAGCATGGTATATATTTACCTGTTGGAGAACTTATGGCAGTGCCGTAACTAGAGGGGGGCGGGCCCTGGTGCGTGACGCGCAGCCGGGCCCTGCCCCCCCTCCGTACATGACTGATTTCACTGCTGAGCGGGCTGCCGGGGGGCCCTAAGGGGGTGCGGGCCCTGGTCCACTCGCACCCCCTGCTCCCCCGGTAGTTCCGCCACTGACTTATGGCACTATATATATGTGCTGGAGTAGTGCAAGGCATGGCACTCAAGTTTTTAACACACACAAAAAATGCTTTTCGCTAAAAATGAGACGTGATTCTCTTATATTGACTTTTGTTCTTAAAGGAATTGTTCAGTGTAAAAATAAAAACTGGGTAAATAGATAGCCTGTGCAAAATAGAAAATTTTTCTAATATAGTTAGTTAGGCAAAAATGTAATATATAAAGGCTGGAGTGACTGGATGTCTAATATAATAGCCAGAACACTGCAGCTCTCTTGGTTTACACTGACTGGTTACCAGGCAGTAACCAATCAGAGACTTGAGGGGGGGGGGCACATGGGTCATATCTGTTGCTTTTGAATCTGAGCTGAATGCTGAGGATCAATTGCAAACTCACTGAACAGATATGTACCATGTGGCCCCCCTTCAAGTCGCTGACTAACTCAGAGTTATAGAGCTGAAAAGCAGGACGTTGGATTCTGGCTGTTTTATTAGACATCCAGTCACTCCAGCCTTTATATATTACATTTTTGGCTAACTATATTAGGAACATTTTTTATTATATTATCTATTTACACAGTTTTTATTTTCACACTGACTGTTCCTTTAATTGTATCTATAAAGAAAGCACGATCAGGAAAAATATAAAAATTTTATATATAAAAGGTGTTGTTTACCTTTAAATTAACTTTTAATATAATATTCAGTGTGCTACTAGTGTGCTAGAGAATTTGCAATTGGTTTTCATTTTTTATTATTTGTGTTTTTTGAGTTAATTAGCATTTTATTCAACACCTCTACAGTTTGCAGTTTCTGCAATCTGGTTGCTAGTGTTCAAAGTACCATGTATTGATTTGAATAAGAGACTGGAATATGAATAGGGGAGGGCCTAAATAGAAAAAATGACTGTAATGCCAATGCTGGGCAGATGTTCTCTCTGAAAGCAATCTGTAGCAACCAATCAATGATTAGCTTTTTTCCAACCAGCTTCAGGTATAACAATGACAGCAAAGATTTAATTGTTTGCCATTAGATAATAGGTGCATTTTGCCCATTATTGAACTGAAAAGTGTTTGCTTGCAGATAACGTTGCTCCAGTTGCAAACTGTTGTCAGCCAGGATCTCTCTCTTGCCCATTTAAAAGTGCCCATTTAATTTTAGCCTAAGGGTTGTACATTTGGTTTGTTTTAGAATATAGTACTAAACTATTGACCCTGTTATAGCTATGCTTTTTGATAGATTATTTGATCTATCAAGTGTTCTGCTGTGCAAATCTGAATACAGTTACATTTTAAGAGAAAAAACTGGAGTAGTTCCACTGTTTGGGGCTTTTTGGATCCTCACAGTCACAATTTAAATCTGACAACTTCCATATTGCTTGGCTTTTTTCAAGTTGCAGTGAGGCAGGGTTTCAGTGTGTTCAGCAGCTGCTGTGCCGCTATTCCCTTTTGTTTCAAAGCACAATAACAGACACAAATTAAGTTGTTCTTAATGAAATGTTACTCTGTAGCCATGTCGCTATCTGGCAGTATTTCTAATAAATGACAAGCACATAACAGGTGGTTGGAAAGTATTTAGATACAAACACATCCTCCCACTGACTGTGCTAATTAGACATTTCATTTCTGTCACTTATTCATAGAGCTGTGGACCAATATACAAAACCAAAGTATGACTCTGTGCTGCTCCCTCTTAACTTACTTGATTGCAAAGGGTATCCATTTTGATCCCAGCTTCAGTACATCCCTTGCAACTAGGAATTATATTTTCTGATCAAAGGGACTCTCAGCACTTTAAGAAAGGCATATTGTGCAGGAATGATCTGGTCTAGATTTTATTGCATATACCTGCCATTAGTCCTACAGATATTGTTTTTAACTGCTCATGGGCTTTGTCACCTAAGGCTAATGTGACAATATGCAACACACACACGCCTGTGCCACTGGTAGTTTATGGTGTACACAGCACCTCACTAAACCAATTTAATGCAATTTTCTCCCCCTTTTCAAAAAACCTGCTATTATTATTAGCCATATTTTCTTATTACCCAATAATTTGGGACTATTCCAGATAAACTGATTCTTGTACTTTAAAGGAGAAGGAAAGCTACGGAGGCATTTTATTGCCAATAGATTAGCTGCAGTAGTGCAAGCTATAACACTATATTTATTCTGTAGAATATTTTACCAGACCTGAGTAAAAAGCTCTAGAAACTCTCTGTTTGTTTAGGATAGGAGCTGCAGTATTAACATGGTGTGACATCACTTCCTGCCTGAGTCTCTCCCTGCTCTGGGCTCAGATTACAGTAGAGAAGGGGGGGGGGAGAGGAGCAAACTGAGCATGCTCTTGCCCAGGGCAATGAGGTTTAAGATGAAGACAGGAAGTCTGATACAGAAGTCCATGTGTACACAATAGAAGGAAAGAAATGCTGTGTTTCTTTTGACAGGGGACTCAGAGCAGCACTTCTTTGGGGGTATACTGGTTATATTTAGATGGACCTTTCTGTTAAGGCTTACTTAGTTTTAACCTTTCCTTCTCCTTTAAAGGGGGCAAGTCATCCTAGGAAATAATGCCAAATCCTTTTCTATCATGTTAATTTAAAAAAATTAGCATTACACTATATGAATTATAGAAACGTTGTTCTTTTCAGTCCATGAATTCACAATCACAGCATATAAGAAGGGGCCATGTTGTTGACACTGTTATTAAGGCAAGTTTTCTATGACCCCAACGTTATGTTTATGTGCAAGAGTGGACCTCATGCCCATGCACTGGCTGCACAGTTAAAGAGGGTGAATGAGAGCACTGCTGTGACTTCTAGAAAGTGCAGAGAGTAAAGTGAATGTCATTTACTGCCACACCTCTATGCTAGAGGCATGGCCGTCAAAATATGATTGACTGCTCAGATTTTTAAATACACTTATAACAGTTATGGATGTTTTAATTTAACAAAAGGGTTTCATGTTTAATTCTCAAAGGACTTTAATTATACAGCTTTTTATGGGTGACAAGTCTCCTTTAAGCCTAGAGTCTTTTACTGAGAAAGGATCAGTAATTAGCACATTAGGTTGAGGAAGGACAAAAGGGGTTGTCTAAAGGGTGGCTGAAATTTTCAACAGACTTACGTTTCTATTGAGTAATAGTGTGAGCTTCCTGTGAGAAGCTTCCGTTAACTTTCTCAATAACCTTTTTTTTACTGTAGTACAAAGTCTTCAAATAAAATAATTGTTTTACCCTTTTTTTCAGGGGATTTTCCTCCACCACCTCCACCTCCACCTGAGGATAATCTTCAGCCTGTACCTACATTTGGTAACCTCCCTCCTCCGCCAGGTCTTGACGAAGCAATGTTTAATGTTCAGGTAAGATGCAGTGAATAGCATTATACAGCAGATGTGTTGTACTTTCTAAGGCACTCCTACAGCTGGGAACTATTAAAACCATCTCTAGGGATTCATTTTTTCCAACACTTTTTTTCATATGCACATTGCTATTTTTGCATTGCCTCAAGGTTTTTCAGCATAGCAATCATCATAATTTTGGTAAACGAATATGTGAGCCAAAATGATATTAATAGCATACAGAGGATAACCTATTCCACAGTGAAAACAGGCTGCTTGATGTGCTATGCTAAACTGGGGTGAATGATCTGTAGCCTGCCAGCAACAACAGTTTAACAACATCAAAAAGGCAACTGTTTGTCTATGCCTGTACTAAACCCATGGCTATGGTATCATTTAAAGATTCTGTGAGTTGAAGTTCTGTCATTTTTACATTCTTGACCAAGCTCAATGTTTGACACTCAACAGGTTTGGTTTTGACCATAGGCTACCAAAAACAAAGGCAATAGGCTTAAACATTGTTAAGGTAAGTCTATGAAGATTCTCATTTATCCAGGTCATGATATACAGTATCTAGTAGATAGAATTGACATCCTTACTCAAATGGCTTCACAACAATTCTTGGGGAAAAATTGAGACAAGTTGCAATTGGTTTTGATTTTATTATTATTTGTGTGGTGTTTTAGTTATTTAGTTTTAGTTCTCCAGTTTTTAAGTTCAACAATCTGGTTGCCAGGGCCTGCTAGGAGACAGGAATATGAATAACAGAGGATCTAAATGAAAAGATACAAAGTAGCAATAACAATACATTTGTAGCTGGTAAGAGTCAGAAGAATAATTATGAATAATTCAAAAACTATAAAAAAGAAAGATGGAGACCAATTGAAAAGTTGCTTCGAATTAGCCATTCTATAGAATGCTAAACGTTAATATAAAGGTGAACAACCTTTTTAAGCTAATGATGGTCTCAGATAAATAATTTCAATAGTGCATTATCATTGGTTCCCTCTTATTAATGTCTATGTTCCATGACATGGCTTCAGATTATCCAATTACCACATTAGTCCAAATTGAAAGGTTCTCTGTAGATATTGTAAACATTGGAAATGAGCTGACACAACTGAATGCATGCAAATCAATGCTTGTACTTGTTTTTTAGTGGAATATTCAGGACTGCAAGCAATTCAGTTGTGCAGCCGAAAGGTTAGGAAAAGCTTTGGGTGCCTAATTAATGTAAATCAGCTTTACATGACATTATATTGTTTTTTGCCTTAGAAGTGTATATTGTCTAAAAGTGCTGCTTTTCCTTCAGTCCAGTCCAGAACCAGGAAAAAATGTGTAACTTTACACTGGTATCAGTATCTATTCTGAAAATAATTTCTCTTTTTTCTATATGTATATTTGTAGTAAACTTGATGATTGATGTCCAGTTGAGATAACAAATAGTTTGAGACAGTTTGACTTATTGTCAGAATAGAGCTAACTTTATTGAGATGCCTGCAACATGAAGCTGCTTTCCATTGCCGGATTTATGTAGAAAGCTATTTGAATATTCTCAGGTCTCTGTTACAGTGGCTAATTTTAATAGAAGATTTATGTATTATGACTTGCCTTTGTATGTGCTTCTTGCCTTTAACCATAAAAATGAGCAGACATGCTAGCCCATCTGTTCTGCATTTTTTTGTTCTTGTGTTTCCCCAATGATGAACAAATAGCTATTTTGAGGAAATTCTAAATGTCAGGCTTGATTGAATGTCTGCAGTCTCCTCCTTTGCAGCTAATTGTGACAGAATATCGGGCAACTGGCAGTCTTGCTATCTGACAAAAGGGCAATGATATTGAACAGGTATCTATACTAGGATGTAAAATATGGAAAAATCCAGTTATAAAACTCTTTATTCATTGACAAAATGTTAGATCTTTATAGCATGTGCTATTTTGCAGCATCTGGGTTAGGTTTCTTAGCTTTGACTTGGCAGAACACTCTTCTGATGGTTATAATGAAATGTTGAGAAAGTAAGCAGTTTAATACTTCCCTGTGTCTCCAAGCTGCATAAAACATATTTTATTATGTTTACACCTCTAATTTTGGATTTGGTCATTAACCATTTCACTGCCAGACAAGTGACACAATTCAGTTACACATACTACCATACAATGTTGTGCTCTTTAACTTTTGGGGGGGAACCTTTAGTTACCTTGGAAAACTATTTATTGTAGAGAAACCTAAGCTATCAAAATATGCTGGAATTTCTGTGTAAATCTACTTCTGTTAGAGATGAGGTCATTTTACTTTCACTGTGGGCACAAAAGCATGCAAGTAAGGCGGCCTATGGACTTCTAAAAAATTAAAGAAAATTCTTTTTTTTTTCTTAAAAAATATGTTATGGAGATTTTTGACTTGTATAGGTTAAAAACTCAACAGTACACTACTAAATTTCTAAAGCATAGTTTCAGAAATCTTGCTTACGCTCGTTTACAGAAACAAAGTTTACTGCAGGAAAGAACACATTCTGATGAATCCAAATTGGGTAACTATGTCCATCTGCTCCAGATTTGCCAATTGCAATGATTTCCTCAAGTTATTAGTTTTAGTTAAATTGTCAAAGCTACCAGTTTACAGGATCTTTTCTTCCACAGGTGCCAACATCCTAAACATATGAATGACAGGGCTCTACTGAACATTTGTCATTTCAGCTATTGCAAAAGCAACACATTTACTCCATTTTATGTGGAATAAAACCATGTTTTTGGAAATATGTTAATTTGCTGAATTTATCTTGCATAATTTCTTACATACAAGGATGAAACATCTTAAATATGAATGTTAGGTTCTACTAAACACTTTAATGCCCAATATGCCGAGGTTTACCCTACATGACACTTAATTATGTTACAGATGTCCAACTTTATATTAATACTTTTGGGTTCAGATTGAAATGCTTGTGAAGATATTAGGGCTCATTCATGAGTGCAATGTGTTTTAATAGATACAAAATTAAGTACAATTATGTTACATAGTTCAAAAAAGACAAAAGTTCATCAAGATCAACCCCTCCAAATGAAAACCCAGCATCCATACACACCCCTTCATATTTTCACATAAATTATATATACACCCATATTGATACTGTAGAGTTTAGTATCACAATAGCCTTTGATATTATGTCTGTCCAAGAAATCATCCAAGCCATTCTTAAAGGCATAAACAGAACAAGCCATCACAGCATCACCCGGCAGTGCATTCCACAATATCCCCTCGCAAGCACCTTTTTCCATAGAAAACAACCCCAACCTTAACAGTTTACCCTCATAATTTGTCTTCCATCCCTCTAACCAGTTTACTTGCACGTCTCTGCACTCTCTCCAGCTCATTTATATCCCTCTTAAGGACTGGAGTCCAAAACTGCACTGCATACTCCAGATGAGGCCTTACCAGGGACCTATAAAGATGCATAATTATGTTTTCATCCCTGGAGTTAATGCCCTTTTTTATGCAAGACAGAACTTTATTTGCTTTAGTAGCAACAGAATGACACTGCCCAGAATTAGAAAACTTGTTATCTACAAAAACCCCAAGATCCTTCTCATTTAAGGAAACTCCCAACACGATGCCATTTAGTGTATAACTTGAATTTATATTATTTTTACCAAAGTGCATAACCTTGCATTTATCAACATTGAACCTCATTTTCCACTTAGACAAATCACTCTGCAAAGTGGCATCATCCTGCATGGAACCTATAGTTCTGTACAATTTAGTATCATCTGCAAAAATAGAAACAGTACTTTCAATGCCCACCTCCATGTCATTAATAAACTAGTTGAAAAACAAAGGACCTAGTACAGAGCCCTGCGGTACTCCACTAACAACACTGGTCCAATTAGAAAATGTTCCATTTACCACCGCTCTTTATAGTCGATCTTTTAGCCAGTTCTCTATTCAGGTGCAGATACTGTGCCAGGCCAACATTCTTTAATTTAACTAGTAACCTTCTGTGTGGCACTGTTTAGCAAAGTCTAAGTAAATCACATCCACTGACATCCCAAAATTGAGGTCCCTGCTTACCTTCTTATAAAAAGAAATTAAGTTAGTCTGGCTGGCACAAACTCATAGTATTGTGAAGAGTGAGGGGGAGAGGAGTAAACTGAGCATGCTCAAGCCCTAGCCCTGGAGGTTTAAGCTGAAAACAAGAAGTCTCATACAGAAGCCCATGTGTACACAATAGAAGGAAAGAAATGTGGTGTTTCTTTTCACAGGGG